>NC_056743.1:880272505-880506136 GCF_019279795.1 Protopterus annectens | reverse complement strand
TTTACAATCCAAAGCCTTTAGTACTTCTAGGCATTGTATGTCATACATGTGGTCCTCACGAAAGGCATAGGGCATAAAGGTGATATACGGATGCACACACACAATCGGAATGTCTTTGCTGCCAGTCCAAAGGCGATCACTGAAAGTTGTTCTGAATGCCCTTCTGCTGTGCTGGCTTCCAAGCCACATTTCATATAAATGCCCTGTTGGGGTTTCTTATCTCCCTTTTTCTTTAGTGCTGTTAGGTTTATGTAATCCAGAAAGGGAAGATGTCTGTATGGAAGGCAGATTCCCCATAAAGACTGTCACAACCATTGTCTTTTCTGTTTGGGTGCCTCCCACGACCATATGCAGTGTTCTATCTGCCAGGCTTTCCTCTTATTCTGTTTATCTTGGAAACAAGTATCTTAAGCTGTTCGCTCAGGGTGTTTTGACAGAATCTTCCCATCCCAAGGGTCAGCCATCTGCCAAGAAAAAGGCCAAAAAAACTTAGGTGTGATACAGCTGCTGTCCAGCCTCCCCAGTTCTCACTCTAATGAAACCCCAGAAGATCACAGGTGATTGCTTTGGATTCCTCTATCTTGACCCCATTGGAGGCCAGCATGGATCTGACTTCTCACACATCCTCAGAGGCTTTAATGACATCTGCTTCTGATGTTGAGGGGAAACCTCAGCTGATTATATCCGAGGGACCAAGAGGGATTCTGCAGATCTTAGTTATGGAAGAGATTCTTAGTACACTTTTTAAATGTCATCAGGGTCTGACCCTTCAAGAGTGTTTCATGCAAATTTCCTGCAGAAAAAGAAACCGAAAACCAAGTATATTTCTTGTAGTTAAGGATCCCCAATGTGAATGGCAGGATTTTACTCTGGGGCTATTTAGTGCTTTAATGGCTTTAAAGCCTCCTCAAGCGGTGTCTGTGCCTGCCCCTCCCTGGTCTTCCAGTCCTCCTAAAAGACAGAGGGAACTGGATTCTTCTGTTGAGGATCTGCATTCTGGGGAAGAGTTCCTGGCTTTCTTTTCTCAAATTCCTTCACCCTTGGACTATGGTTCAGAGGAAGAGGGTTCTATAAGTCCAGATTCCCCTCTGCAGGAACTCTCCTTTGAGGGTATTGTTGCGTGCATGATGGAGTTTTTTAAGTGGGTTTATTCTCAAGTCTCTGACATTCAGAAAGGGTTTTATGAGCTCCTCCACAGTTGTTCCTTCTGTTCTGGCTGCCCTTCTGGATACTTTTTCTGCAACTTCTGTGGCCTCTGATTGTCGGCTTCCTGCACCTAAGATCCAGATAGATATTACAAAGTGCCTGAGGAGTGTAAATGTCTTTGTAAATGCCCTTCTGCTGGCCATTCTGATAAGCACTCCAAGTTCTTGCCCTCTACCATGTTGCTCCCTTCAGATAAGGATAGTAGGGCTTTGGAGAGTGTGGGCAAAAAGATTTACACTGCTGCCACTTTATCCTTTTGTGCTATCAGTTACAAGACTCATATGACCAGGTATGTTTTGGCCCTCCTTTCTTAGGGTTCCAAAGTGGTTTCTGACCTTCCTGACTCTGAGGATAAGTTTTCTGCCCTTTACCTGATGGACTGTACCTCCCAAATGGCTCGCCACTCTATCAAATGCAGCTGTGATGTAGCCACTGCCTCCTGCAGGGCTACTGCCTTTGGGTCCATTATGAGGCTTTATTCTTGGCATCATCTTCAGGCTTTGCCTGATGACATTAAGGCCAAACTATTGGATTCTCCTTTTTGTGCATTCCCCAGCCTCTTCGGTAACAACTTTCTCTTTTCCCAGAGGTGCTCTATTCGGTTTTGGCTCTGGGCACTATTCAAGCTGTGCCATTGCCCAGGTAGGGAGGGTGTTTCATTCCAGAATGTTTTTGGTTCCCGGAAAGGAGGGCACTTGGATGTATCTTTCTCGGCTCAACTCTTTTCTCAAGATTCCTTTCAGATGTTGTCTCCTCAGATTTCCACAGACCTTTCTGATTCTCTGGATCTCAAAGATGCCTACTTTCATATCCCCATCCATTTTCTTTTTAGGAAGTTTTTACAGTTTATTGTTTCTTCCTTGCATTTTCAATTCTTTGCTTTGCAGTTTGGCCTCTACTGCCCTGATGGTACTCATCAAATGCCTCACTTCTGTCATTGCCTTTTGCAGGACGCGAGGAGTTCAGATCTTTCCCATCTGGACGATCTCATTCAAGCTTATTCCCCCAATGCTGTGCTTCAAGTTTACTATTTCCCTGTTAGAGTCTGCTTCCAGAGATCAGTTTTGACACCTTTTCATGGTCATATTTTCCTTGGTTGCAGGGTTCAGACCATACCCATGCTGACATATTTGGCTGCCCCCTAGGCCCCGTCTCTCGCTGTCTTTTTCCAGTCTCCTCTTCACCTGGCTTCAGTCATGGGCAGAGAATTTCTCAGGGAACTTGGGTTCATGGCTTCCACCATTCCCATGCTCTCTGTGGCCAGGCTCCACATGAGAAAGCTTCAGTGGTACCTCAAGTCAGTGTGGCTCCACCAGTGCCATGCTCTGGACTTCCCAGTACCCCTCTTTCCCTGTCTCAAGCTCAAGCTTCAGTGGTGGATTCATCAGTTTTCTCTCAACGTGGAGCTTCCTTTACAAGCTCTAGTATCAACTCAAGAGCTCTTTATAGACTCCTCAGACAGAGGATAGGGTGCTTCTTTGGCCTCCTCAAGGTCACCGGCCTCTTCATAAGAGGTCAGGCCATTTCAGTGTAAACGAGATGAGGACTCTGCTTCTAGCTGTTCAGGCTTTTCATTACATCTTTCATCCCTGGCCCCTCAAAATGTTCACAGGCAGTACCACAGTGATGTGGTATGTCAACAAACAAGGGGGTACACATACCTATCTTCTTTGCAGAGTAGCTCTTCAGGTCTGGGGTGTAGCTGTGCAGTATCAAGTGACTCTTCAGGCAGTTTACATTGCCTCTGAGCACAATCTAGTGACAGACTCTTTGAGCAGGTCCAGCACACGCGCTCATGAATGGATGCTTCATAGAGATGTGTTCCTGTACATTGTCCATCGGTGGTGCATTCCTCAGGTAAATCTTTTTACCTCCACTCTGAATAGACAACTTTCCTCTGTTCTGTTCCAGAATCCCAAGTCCTTTGGCTTGGAAAGTGGATGCCCTGTCTTCTCCTTGGAAGGGATGTTTCTGTAGATCTTCCCACCTCTTCTTTTCTTACCACGAGTCCTGCACAAAATCAGGCAGGACTCTCTCAAAATCTTGCAGGTTACTCCCTTTTGGCTCAGACAGCAGTAGTTCCCAGCTTCTTTATCACTTGGCCAGGGCAATCGCCATAAGTTACTTCACCGGGTGGATTGTCTCGCAAAAGATAAGAGGTCTCTTATCGATCTTCATTTGTCAGCTCTTAAACTGAGTCTGTGCATAATAATTTTCAGTCGCTGATTTTCTGAGGACGTGCTTTGGGTTTTGCAGCCAAGGAAACCCACTACTAGGAAATCATATCTGTCCACTTGGAAAAAATAATTCAGTCTGGTGCATTTCTCTCCATCAGGATCTCCTGTCTGTGTAGGTTACTCTGGTTCTCTCTTATTTGTGCGATTTGCTCCATGCTGGTTTAGCATATTTTTCAGTTAAAGCTCACCTGTCAGCCTCCATATTCGGCCTCCCACCTTCTTGGGACCTCAGTTTATATATATATAAAAAAAAAAGGGGGGTTCCTTTTGAGCCTGCTTATTCAGCTTCCTTACAACCTTATACTTGGAAGACTGCTCTCCATTTGGTTCTCACTTCTTCAGCTAAGACAGCTTAAAACCTAAGCTTTGGCCGGCTAAGATCTAGCTGTATTCAACTGGACGTATAAGAGAATTTAAGTACTTTTTATCTGCACTTTTTTTCAAATAATACAGCATTTTAATTGATTTATTTGTGTCACATTGAATATTAACTGAACTGGAAGTTTTGACTCTGTTTTTTCAGTTAGTTCTCCACCCGCCCTCCCTGGTTTTGTTTTGGTGTTAATGTTGGTGGCTTTGAAACTGCCTGCCCCTCTTGTAAATTTGTGTTTGGATACTCCTTCTGGGCCCGTCTCATTTGCTCACTCAAGTGAGTGCAGTGAGAGCATATTCTGTTTTCAGGCACTCCTACTGTGTACAAAGAGAGCATCTGGGAAAGAAAAAAAAATGTTAAGCTTGTTTCCTGTAAGTGGTCATGACTGTTTGTAGGCTTCTGAACCCCCAAGCCTTTCTGTGTTGGAGGGAAGCCTTCTAGCTTAATCTTGTTTCTTAGAACTAGCCAGTTTTCTAGTTTCAGCACTCAAATCTGTTTCTTTGAACTCCGCACTTGTTCAGAACTCGTTGTAAGCACTAAATAAGCTGCAAATTACTACAGCATTCAACTTTCCTCACTTGTCTAGAGGAAAGCAGTTTTTAGTACTTAAAAAATAAGCACCTATCCAGGCATGTCTAAGGGTCAGCTCCCGGTGATTTCTCCTGTCTACCTGATGAATCTGGGCATCTTGGGACAATGCAGCATTTACCTCATGTACACAGACAACCCTCTCCTCCTACCACCCAGCACTACAACCTGTGAGAGATGCACTTATATAGCCAAACTGGAAGCAAAGCTCTCCACCCAAGACTGGACTAGACAGTCAAGATGAGAAGGTAAACACTTGCACCACACCACACTCATCACATAGTCCCCCAAAACCTACACCAGCAAAACACACACCTACATTTGCGGAGGCTCTCAATAAAAACCTGCCCAAGCATCAGGGACCTCCAAAGCAGAAGCACAAGCAAACTCTACCCTCCCCCCCAACACAAACCAAATGACACATAGCCCACAAACTCAGTGTGCCACTCAACCACAGCCCATAAGGCATAACGTACACAACACTCTAGTCATAGGTGACTCTATAATCAGGCACACTGATGTTCCACTCACCAGGCTAAACAAGGAGAAAGTTACTCAGCTGCCTGTCAGGTGCCAGGATCCACCACATAATGCACGCACTCAGGTCACTCCACAACAAGTACAAATATGACACTGTCATTGTCCATGTTGGTGTGAATGACCTGAGACGTACCTCCCTGGACTACATGAAGAGAGACATGGAGGAGCTCTCCGATCTTGTAGCCCACGCAGGTATGATCCTAGCCCCTGAGTAGCATCTTGCCATCACCCAGAATGATACCACAGTACAAGGACAAAATGATTGACTTCAACAGTTGGCTAAGCTTCTGGTGTCATTCTCTAAGGAGATCCAGTATTTGTCTGCCTGGGACGACATGATCGACAGACCACGATGCTTTGCCAGAGATGGTCTGCACCTGTCACCCTTGGGATTCCAGATACTGGCTAAGACCCTTGCCACCCCTATAGTGCCTTTTTTAGGCAAGGTTTAAATGATAAATTCACCACCGTAACAGGTACAAGTAAGCAAAATCTTACCTCAAGTCTAAACCTCAAAATGCACTCACTCGAGGCACTCCTTAAAATGGAGAACATCGACATCTGTGCAGTGACAGAGACCTGGTTCAAAGCTGCAGACAGCACCCCTGCGTTACCAGGCTATAATTCATACCACACCTTTCGGCCACCTAACCCGGAACGAAGCACTAAAGGTGGAGGCGTGTCCATATTCATTAAGGATATCCACACCTCCAGGCTAGTTGCACAGCATAATGCATCCAAGATTATCCAAGTGCAGCTAACTCTGGGCAAGACCGCAATCCAAATTATAGCTTACTACAGACCCCCTCACCACCACCATGCCCCAGGATTCCCACTTCTCATTTCTTGATAGACTGGAAAGTATTAGGGTACAGCCCAACACTCTAATAATGGGCGATTTCAACTACCCCACCATTAACTGGGAAAACTACTTATGCACCAACTTGTTTGCTCAACGTTTTCTGGAATTCATAAATTCCAAAGCCTTGGATCAACTTATTCACACCCCCACCAGGGGCAGCAATATCCTAGACCTGGTCATTACCAACATGAGCAACCAGTGTCCCACACCAGAGGTCAATTCCTCGTTGGTCAGATCCGACCACAAGCTAATCACCCTAGACATTCACATTCCGCCCCCACCCCCAATTAGGGAAACCACCATAAAAAACTTCACCAAAGCCAACTTCACACTTCGTAAGACAGAAGTGGCAAACTTCATGACACCCATGCAGATGGACAATAGAGGTACGACTGCTGAATCCTACACAAATGCACTTTATAAGCACTTACACGAGTGCATGGATCATGCTATCCCTAATAGAACCAAGATGCTATCCTCCAAAAAAAGGAAGCCAGTCTGGTGGTCCTCTGCCCTAAACAAACTCTACAACAGAAGAAAGAAACTGTTGCAAAAAAGAGTAAAATCCCATGACTGTAGGAACTCCCTGGTCAACCTCAGTAAGAAGCTGAGGTCCGTCATAAAATCCTCCAAAGCTAGTTACGAAAACAAAATTGACACTGACTCTAAAGACAACCACAAAGCATTCTGTAGCTATGTCAAGAATCTCAATGGCAACACTCGGATCTGCTCTGAGTTGCAGCACAATGGCACTAAATATACAGAACCAACTGATATTGCCAACTTCCTGGCAGGTAGGTTCAGTGGTAACTTTACCCCCCTCTCACCCCCTATAGGACCCATCTCTATACCGGAAGAATGCAAAGTTCCTGTAATCACGGCTGCACAGGTAAAAATACACACTCTCCAAAACCAAGAACACAGCATCCATGGGACCTGACAATATTCCAGGCTGCATTCTACACGAACTACAGAATGAACTGGCACCCTACCTAAGTACCATGTTCAATCATAGCCTCACCTCAGGCTTTGTGCCCACTGAATGGTGCACCGCGATGGTTATCCCACTCCACAAATGGGGAGCCACGACGGACCCCGGGAACTACTGCCGCATTAGTCTGACGAGCCTGGTCTGCAAGGCCATGGAATGTATCATCATGGAACTCATAAACAAAGACATTGGTAATCTCCAAACTCTGGACCCTACCCATTTTGGGTTTGTAAAAGGCAGATCATGTCTCCTAAACTTGATTGACTTCTTTGAAGCAGTCACCAAAGCCATAGATGAGGGTAAGGTGGTTCACACAGCTTATCTAGATCTCCCCAAGGCTTTCGACACCACCCCCCGCTCTGGAATTATAGATAAGCTCAGTAAATTAGGTATAAATCCCTATGTCACAAGATGGGTTGCCAACTGGCTCATGGCCAGAACCCACACCGTGAAAGTAGCAGACTCCAAATCCGACTTCAGACCAGTGACAAGTGAAGCACCACAGGGTTCAGTCCTGGGTCCTCTCCTGTTTGGTATGTACTTCTCTGAAGTACAGGCTAACAAAGTTTGCAGATGACTGCAAACTAGGAGCCATAATCGAAACTCCTAACAATGTGGACATACTACAAAAGGGACTCACTGAGACAGATGCCTGGTGTCAAAGCCATGGCCTGAAGCTCAATGCCAAAAAGTGTATTGTCATCCCCTTTGGTAAAAATTCTGTACCCATGAACTACCACATAAGTGGTAGTCTACTTAACGCCGAAAGTGTGATGAGACCTTGGGACACAGGTGGACAGCAGTCTCTCCTTTGATAATCACATCGCCACACTCAGTGGTCAGGAAATCCTTCTACGTGGCTCACCTCATCACAAAAGGTTTCTCATCCAGAAAAAAAGAGATCATTGTTCCCCTCTACTCATCACTCATTAGACCCATTATAGAGTACAACGCCTCTTTTGGCATGTACCTCACAAGACATCTACAACAACTGGTAAGGCCACAGAAATACCTCACAAAGAGGATTACTGGCCTCAAACAAGATGCCCTACGCAGACCGTTTCCTACTCTGAGACGATCTCTGCCTAACATACAAAGCTATGTCAAACCCAGAGCTGTTGGGACATGTTCCACTTAAAGAAATCCCAATCCCTCCAAGCTACATGCTCTAGGGACCTAAACCTTGTTACCACAATAAACAGAACATGCTAGAGGGATAGATTCCTGTCCCAGAGACTTCCCATACTCTGGAACAGAAAACCTATGTCAGAGCTCCTCATTAGCACTTTTCAAGATAAATCTTGATGATTGGATGGGAAATAGGAAATTCACCCCAGGGATCACTTCTGTGGCTCTGCTCGACAGGGGCAATGGAAAATCATTTTCTTGGGTGGCGAAAGCCAGGGTACCTTTTTTGGCTAGGCTTATATAGGCCTTAGGGCTAATAGCCTAGTACCTACCTATACACCTATGAACTTCCGGCTCAAATGGCCATTTCTGCTTTTCTAGTTTTCCACAGAGACAGGGTGTCTCTTTATACTAATCCTTTTTATGCCCAAGGTAGTTAATGAGATTTTCCTTGATCAGTTTGTTTATCTTCCTTCTTTTTTCCCTTCTCTGCAGTCTGCCAGCGAGAAGGTTCTTAACACTTTCGATTTGCATAGATAGGCTTGGATATTATTTGGACAAAACTAAAGTTATTCGCAGATCTGAGAAGCTTTTTCTTTTCTTTCATCCCTGGTCTTTGGGTTTGACTATTTCTAAACAAACCATATATTCCTGGATTTCTAAGTCTGTTTCTTTTTATTGTTCATGGGAAATATCTTTCCTCATCAGTAAAGGCTGATTCTACCAGGGCTGTTGCCTCCTCTGGTGCTTGTTTCAAGGGGCTGGATAACCATTCCATCATCAAGGTTGCTACTTGGTGTCCTCTGTTCATACTTTCACTAAGCATTACAAGCTTTGCGAGAGCTATCCTGCATGGGTTTCTGGAGGGCTCTCCTGTGCTGTTATCCCCCACCCGTCTTTCCTGTTGAGTTTGTTTACTCTCCCATGGGTGCAGAATCTTACCATAACAGTAGTTATCCTTTTCTAAACTGTTGTCGTATTTGCTCCCTCAATCCTGCCCCTTCTGTTCTAGCCTTTTTCTTTTTTTTCATGGCCTACTGGCCGAGGGGCTCTTTTCCTTTTTCTTCTTCTGGATGCGCATGTTTCTCCTTCTCCCAAGGAACCTTCACTACTTTCTGGGGCTATCCCAGTTCTGAGCATGTGCGTCCATGTTTCACTTTTATGCCCTGTGCCTTGCGTGGAGAGCATACATGTGACATACAATGACTATAAGTACTTAAGGCTTTGGTATACTGGCCGGACATTGGACTATCCTTGGCAGAAGATTTCTTGGGTAAAGAGTACTGCAACACTGAAGAGAAGGGCGTCTTCTCTTATGGTAAGATTTTACACAACTGTGGATGTTCTTCATCTCACATTGCTGCAGTCCTTACATATGGGTAGTCCGCTGTCCTCGGTCGGCCCGAATATCAAAGTATTAGGCTGACGTCAGTCAAGGCGCTTAAGGCTGACATCAGGACGTCAGGGTACAAATGCGCATGACCGACGTCATATCCTCAGTCTTTTTTGCCGCATGGTCCGATGCAGAAGCAGCGTTGCAAGTGCCGTTCGGCGTTCTGAGATTTTTCGAATTCGGAGTTTCAGACCGAATCAAAGTTGGCTAAGTACCCCGTTGGGGAATATTTTAGTTTTTTCTTGCCTCAGTGGTTTACCGGATGTCAGAAAAAGTGAATAACTGTATTTCTTGTGGGAAACAGATATCGCATAGGGATTATCATTCTTTGTGTATTCCTTGTTTGGGGCCTGAGCACAACGTTGTTGGGTGTCGCTTTTGTGCTAGGTTCAATAAGCGCACTATTGCGAAGGTTAGATTGTGCTAGGCTGGTCTTGAAGCGGTGCAGTTATAATATGCTGTCGGATTCTCCGCCCGCTTCTTCAAAAAGCAAAGACAAAGCAGTTAAACCCAGGCAAGATGAGTCGTCCGTTCGGACGCCGGTTCTTTAGAGGCGTCAGTGGAACCGGTGGTTCCGACGGAGGCTTCTCTGGAGTCCCAGGGGGAGACTTTGATATTACAGGATGTGGCCTCTCAGGAGGCAGGTCAGGCTGAAGGGGCTTCTCAGGTTACTGTACTCCCCTCCCTTCCTAGGGTGGTTAGGCCCTCTCCTTCTGTTTCCAAGGCTTCTCCCAGAGGCAGGCCAGGTTTAGCTTCTGTTGGTGTCACTCCTAGTTCAGCAGGGTCTGTGCCCAAGAAGCACATGCTTAAAATGGCAGAAGATTTGATTACTTTGATAGAGGTTCTTTGCCCCCTCCTGATAAGAGGCCTAGGGTGGAGCCAGAGTTGGGGAGTTTTGAGCAGGCTTCGGATGTTTCAGAGTCTTCGGCTGAAGACCTGCAGGAGTACTCTCCTTATTCTGATTCTGATGCAGATGATTCAACTCCTTCTGCTTCTCCTCCAGAGGATTTTTCTTTTTCAGAGACTCTTCATTCCATGAGGGAACATTTTAAGTGGGAAGGTCAGGACTTCTCTGATTCCAGGAAAAGGCTTAGGGTATTTTTGCTTTTACCCCAGCATAGGCCCTTGGCTATACCCCCTGTTCTGGATGTGGTGGAAGATGTGTTTGCAGAGGCTTCACTTAATCCTGATTCTTTGCCGCCTGCTCCTGTTAAACCGGATAGGTATTACAGGGTGCCTGAGGCTCATAAATATCTTTATAAGAGTCCTAGGGCGGACCCAGAAACTGTTAGTCAGGGACCTAAGGGTGTCAAGGCCTCTGTTGTAAAAAATCCGGTTCCTCCAGATAAAGAGGCCAGAGCTTTGGATAGATGGGGAAAGAAAGTCTATACATCTTCTACCTTAGCTATGAGGGCTTTGAATTGCCAGTTTCACATGTTGAAATATCAAAACTATCTTCTTTCTCAGTTGAAGTCTAAGGTGGATGCTCTGGCAGAAGGCATTGAGTGTAAAGATTTACAAGATTTGGTGCATGTCTCTGAACAGGTGGGTAAGCATTCTTTGCAATGTGGTTTTGATGCTGTACAGGCCTCGTCTAGGGTGGCTGCCACTGGTTCAGTTCTTCGCAGGCACGCCTGGCTGAGGGATCAGAATTTATCTGACCATGTTAAGACAAGGATTTTGGATGCTCCTTTACAGTCTGATGTGTTGTTTGGTTCACCTGTGGAGTCAGTCTTGAAGAAAATGGAAGGCAAGGCTAAGTCTATGCAGGCTGTTAAAGATTTTTTGCAAGTTCAGCCTCCGAAGTTTAGTAGGAATTGGCCTGCTAAGGGGTGGACGTATCCTTCTTATGATTCTCAGTCTAGGGGTAGATCTAGACGTGGTAGGGGCAGAGCTCAGAGTTCTTTCAGACCTAGAACAGGGAGTTCACCTGCACAATCTTCGGGCGAGGGCAGGGGCCAGTCCTTTCGTAAACAGGCCCAATGACCTACCTTTTCAGCTGCCAGGTCCTTCTTGCCTGGCAGCACCTTTGGGAGGTAGGTTGGCACTCTTCAAGGAAAATTGGAATTTGATTACCCAAGACAGATGGGTATTGGATATCATACACCAAGGTTACAAGTTTTATTTCCATACCTTGCCTCCATTCAAAGGCATGCCGGACGTTCCTCCTCAGCAAAGACTAGAGGCTCACAAACAAATTTCTCTGCTACTTCAAATAGGGGCCATACAACCGGTCCCTCTGCCAGAAGTGGGCCTAGGATTTTATTCTCGCCTGTTCCTAGTACCAAAGAAAGGGAACACGTGGAGACCAATTTTGGATTTATCTATCCTCAACACATATCTGGACATTCCCAAGTTCAAAATGTTGACGTTACAACAGCTTTTACCTCTGCTGGGCAAAGATCACTGGATGGTGACTCTGGATCTCAAGGAAGCTTACCTTCATGTTCCTATCAGGCTCAGTTGCAGGAAGTATCTGCGTTTTCGGGCTGGGACTTCTCATTATCAGTTCTCTGCATTGCCCTTTGGCTTATCTACTGCCCAGAGTGTTCACGAAGGTTCTGGCTCCAGTGATAGCTTTCTTCAGGCTAAGAGGAATACAGATCTATCCTTATTTGGACGATTGCCTGATTCTGGCCCAAGGAAAGGACGAACTTCTTCATCATTTACAGTATGTGATAGCAGTGTTAAGATGCCTGGGGTATTCTGTGAACGAAATAAAGTCCAGTCTAGTACCCTCTCAGGACATGTGCTTTCTGGGTGTGAGACTGAATACAGCATCCCAGATGGCCTTTTTGACCCCGGACAAACAAAAGAATCTTTCTCTTTACTTCCATCAATTGTCTCATCAGTCCAGGCTGACTGCAAGGACGGTCCTTCAAGCCTTGGGGTTCATGGCATCTTGTATTCTGGTACTTCCCAATGCCAAACTGCATATGAGGAAGCTACAATGGTATCTCAAAAACGTATGGACACAGCACTGCCAAGATATGGACACTGTCATTCAGATAATACCTTGCATTCAAAAGGAATTTTGTGGTGGGCTCAGGAATGTCACCTAAACAAGGGACTCTCTGTGACCCGCCAGAGGCGAGTCAGATTCTAACGACAGATGCCTCAGACAAAGCTTGGGAGCTCATCTGAATGGAAAATGGGTACAAGACACGTGGCCTGCCAGACTTCAACATCTACATATCAACTTGAAGGAGATGTTAGCAGTCCAGTTTGCATTAATAGCTTTCAAGGATTTACTTCTTCCAGGGCAGGTGTTGGTTCTAACAGACAACACAACTGTCATGTGGTACATCAACAAGCAAGGGGGAACGCATTCTTATCCTCTATGCAGACAAGCAATGATTTTGTGGGAGACTGCTCTCAGTTTACAGCTAAATCTTCAGGCAAGGTTTCTGTATGCCTAAAGTGGTTTCTAGTGTGGCTTTAAACCAAGCTATTCATTTGCCTACTTTTTATGCAAACCCCCAAAATAAAGGGGAAAAGATTTTACACACTTTGGATATTCACAGGCAGTTACGATATTATTTGAACAGAACTAAAGGGTTCAGGCAGTCTCAGCAGTTGTTTGTTTCATTTGCTTTGGGTTCTCAGGGCAAACCTGTTTCAAAACAAACTATTTCTAAGTGGATTGGTTTTTGGATTGCTTTCGGTTATTCCCATCATGGTAAGGAGATTCCAGCTGGGATTAGGCCTCATTCCACTAGGGCTACTGCCACTTCTACAGCTTTTTAAGGGGTGGCTACTAAAGATATTTTGGAGGCAGCTACTTGGAGTTCAGTGCATACTTTCTCTAAGCATTACCACCTTCCACTTTACTCTAAATCTAGGGCTGGTTTTGCCACTGCAATTTTACAGGGCATTTTGGCAGCTCCTAATGCTTTATAATTTTGCCATCCTCCCTTACCTCTGCTTTGGGATTCTACCCATATGTAAGGACTGCAGCAATGTGAGATGAAGAACATAGTACAGTTTTGTACCTACCATAAATGTAGATGTTCGAAGATCCACATTGCTGCAGTCCAATTTACCTCCCTCCTTCCCTCTGTAGTTAGAGGCGGTTGTGTGGTTTGGGTTGTGAATATTGTAAATATTGTAAATATGATTAGTGCAGGGGTGGTTGGTTGTTTTTTGCTGTCTTTTGGTTTTGACCTTTCTTTTTAGGGTCTTCTGACATCTGGGGCAAGAAAAGACTGAGGATATGATGTTGGTCATGCGCATTTGTACCCTGACGTCCTGATGTCAGTCTTAAGCGCCTTGACCGACGTCAGCCTAATACTTTGATATTCGGGCCGACCGAGGACAGCGGACTATCCATATGTAAGGACTGCAGCAATGTGGATCTTCGAACATCTACATTTATGGTAGGTACAAAACTGTACTTTTTCGTTTAGTTATTGCTAAAGCCTCTTTGATAAAATCAGTTTAAATTTAAACTTTGCTGTTTGCAGCATCCGCAATTATGTTATATTCAGACAAGGATAACTGTGATTAAAAGAAGTTAACACAACTGCAATTAATTGAAGTTAACACTATTGCAAAAGACGTTTACCAACTCGAGAGAAAAATAGAAGCATCTAGTATTATCAGTGCTAATTCTTTCAATTGCTTACCAAGTGGATGATCTCAGAAAGTTTGGACTTGTAAGATGTTCTTCATCTCAC
This sequence comes from Protopterus annectens, assembly GCF_019279795.1. NCBI lineage: Eukaryota > Metazoa > Chordata > Ceratodontiformes > Protopteridae > Protopterus > Protopterus annectens. The sequence goes on along the minus strand of NC_056743.1, from coordinate 880,492,142 downwards.
ATTGCTGCAGTCCTTACATATGGGTAGTCCGCTGTCCTCGGTCGGCCCGAATACCAAAGTATTAGGCTGACGTCGGTCATGGGCGCCTAGATCTGACATCAGAGCGTCAGGGAATAAAAGCGCATGACCGACGTCATATCCTCAGTCTTTTTTGCCGCATGGTCCGATGCAGAAGCAGCGTTTGCAAGTGCCGTTCGGCGTTCTGAAATTTTCGTATTCTGAGTTTCAGACCAAACCAAGTTGGCTAAGTACCCGGGGAATATTTTTGTTTTTCTTGCCTCAGTTAATTCCGGATGTCAGAAAAGTGAATAATTGTATTTCTTGTGGGAAACAGATACCATAGGGATTACCACTCTCTTTGTATTCCTTGTTTGGGACCTGAGCACGACGTAGTCGGGTGTCGCTTTGTGCTAGGTTTAATAAGCGCACCATTAAACGTAGGTTAGATTGCGCTTAGGCTTGTCTTCGAAGCGGTGTAATTATAATATGCCGCCGGATCCTCCGACGCTACCGCGAAGAAGCGCAAGGACAAATCTTTAAAGTCCAGGCAGGATGAGTCGTCCGTTCCGGACGCCGGTTCTTTAGAATCTATGGTGGAATCTGGGGATCCAGCCGAGGTTTCAGTTGAGTCTCAGGGGGAGGCTTTAATTTTGCAAGATGTGGCCTCTCAGGAGTCAGGCCAGGCTGAGGGGCCTCTCAGGTTGCTGTTCTCCCTTCCTTGCCTAAGGTGGTTAGGCCTTCTCCTTCTGTCTCTAGGGCTCCTTCCAAGAGCAGGCCTGGTTTGCCTTCCACGGGTGTCAGTCCTAGTTCTGCAGGTTCTGTGCCTAAAAAACACATGCTTAAAATGGCAGAAGATTTAATTTCTTTAATCAGAGGTTCTATGCCCCCTCCTGATAAGAGACCTAGGGTAGAGCCAGAGGTGGAAAGTTTGGAGCAGGCTTCAGATTATTCAGTGTCTTCGGCTGAAGACATTCAGGATTTTCCTCCTTATTCTGATTCAGATGCAGAGGATTCCACTCCTTCTGCTTCTCCTCCAGAGGATTTTTCTTTTTCAGAAACCCTGCATTCTATGAGGGAACATTTTAAATGGGAAGGTCAGGATTTCTCAGATTCCCGAAAGAGGCTTAGGGAATTTTTCTGTTTACCACAACATAGGCCCTTCGGTATACCTCCTGTTTTGGATGTTGTTCAAGACGCTTTCTCCGAGGCTTCCTTAATCCAGACTCTCTGCCTCCCAAGCCAGTTAAGCCAGATAGGTATTACAGAGTACCTGAGGCTCATAAATATCTGTGTAAGAGTCCAAGGGCTGACCCAGAAACTATTAGCCAGGGACCTAAGGGTGTCAGGGCTTCTGTTGTAAAGAATCCAGTTCCTATAGATAAAGATGCTAGAGCTTTGGATAGATGGGGTAAGAAAGTGTATACCTCTTCCACTTTAGCAATGAGGGCTTTGAATTGCCAGTTTCATATGTTGAAGTATCAGAATTTTCTCCTTTCTCAACTTAAATCTAAAGTAGATGCTTTGGCAGAGGGCATAGAATGTAAAGAATTACAGGATTTGGTACATGCTTCTGAACAGGTGGGTAAGCATTCTTTGCAGTGTGGTTTCGATGCTTTACAGGCTTCTTCCAGGGTGGCTGCCACTGGTTCAGTTATTCGCAGGCACACCTGGCTTAAGGATCAGAATTTGTCAGAGCATGTTAAAACTAGAATTTTGGATGCTCCTTTACAGTCTGAAGTTTTGTTTGATTCTCCTGTGGAGTCTGTCTTGAAGAAAATGGAAGACAAGGCTAAGTCTATGCAGACTGTTAAAGATTTTTTGCAGGTGCAGCCTCCTAAGTTTAGCAGGAATTGGCCTACTAAGGGATGGGCTTATCCTTCTTCTGATTTACAGTCTAGGGGTAGATCTAGACATGGTAGGGGCAGAGCTCAGAGTTCTTTCAGGCCTAGAACATGGAGTTCACCTGCACAATCTACAGGTGAGGGCAGGGGCCAGTCCTTTCGTAAACAAGCCCAATGACCTGCATCTTCAGCTGTCAGATCCTTCCTGTCTGGCAGCTCCTTTGGGAGGAAAGTTGGCACTCTTCAAGCAAAACTGGCTTTTAATCACCCAGGACAAATGGGTGTTGGACATTATAGACCGAGGCTACAAGTTTTATTTCCATACAGTGCCTCCTTTCAAAGGCATGCCAGACATTCCTCCTCAGCAAAGGGTAGAGGCTCACAAGCAGATTTCTTTACTTCTTCAAATGGGGGCTGTACAGCAGGTCCCTCTTGTCAGAAGTGGGCCTAGGATTTTATTCTCGCCTGTTTCTAGTACCAAAGAAAGGAAACACTTGGAGGCCAATTTTGGATTTATCTATCCTCAACACATACCTGGACATTCCAAAATTCAAAATGTTGACGTTGCAACAATTTCTACCTCTGTTGGGCAAAGATCACTGGATGGTAACTCTGGATCTCAAAGAGGCTTATCTTCATGTTCCTATCAGGCCCAGTTGCAGGAGATACCTGCTGGCTGGGACTTTACATTATCAGTTATCTGCATTGCCCTTTGGCTTATCTACTGCGCCCAGGGTGTTCACAAAGGTTCTGGCTCCAGTGATAGCCTTCTTACGGTTAAGAGGAATACAAATTTATCCTTATTTGGACGATTGCCTGATTCTGGCTCAAGACAAGTACGAACTTCTTCATCATCTACAGTATGTGATGGCAGTGTTAAGGTGCCTAGGGTATTCTGTGAACGAAACAAAGTCCAGTCTAGTACCCTCTCAGGAAATGTGCTTTCTGGGTGTGAGACTGAATACAGCTTCCCAGATGGCCTTTTTGACCCCGGACAAGCAAAAGAACCTTACACTTTACTTCCATCAATTGTCTCTACAGTCCAGGCTGACTGCAAGGACAGTCCTTCAAGCCTTGGGGTTCATGGCATCTTGTATTCTGGTGCTTCCCAATGCCAAACTGCATATGAGGAAGCTACAATGGTATCTCAAAATGTATGGACACAACACTGCCAAGATCTGGACACTGTCATTCAAATAATACCTTGCATTCAAAAGGAATTTTTGTGGTGGGCTCAGGAATGTCACCTAAACAAGGGACTCTCTGTGACCCGACCAGAGGCGAGTCAGATTTTAACGACAGATGCCTCGGACAAGGCTTGGGGAGCACACCTCAATGGAAAATGGGTGCAAGACACGTGGCCTGCCAGACTTCAACATTTACATATCAACTTGAAGGAGATGTTAGCAGTCCAATTTGCATTGATGGCTTTCAAGGATTTACTTCACCCAGGGCAAGTGTTGATTCTAACAGACAACACAACTGTCATGTGGTACATCAACAAGCAAGGGGAACCCATTCGCACCCTCTTTGCAGGCAAGCAATGATTTTGTGGGAGACTGCTCTCAGTTTACACCTCAATCTTCAGGCAAGGTTTCTACCAGGAGCACAGAACTCCTTAGCAGATGTTTTGAGCAGACAGATAGTGGATCCCCACGAGTGGAAATTGGAGCCTCATGTATTTCGAAAATTGGCAGTGATATGGGGAACTCCAGACATAGATCTGTTCGCTTCTCCACTAAATTTCCAGTTGCCAAAGTTTTGCACAAAAATGTTTCATCCCACAGCTTGGAAAGTGGATGCTCTATCATTCAGTTGGAGCAATCTTCACGTCTATACCTTTCCGCCTCTGCCTCTCCTCCCCAAGGTACTCTTGAAGGTCAGACAGGACAAGCCCTCCGTGATTATAATAGCTCCAGATTGGCCTCGACCGCACTTGTACCCTCTGCTGAGGAGTTTAGTACGGGAGCCTCCATGGCCTTTGCCTTTGATTCCGCACCTTTTGTCTCAGGAGGGCAATCATTTCCTCAATGTCAGGATTCAGTCCCTGCATCTGACAGCCTGGCGTATTCTGTTCTAGAACCTGGAGGGTCGCAGCTTCCACAACAAGTTTTGAATGTTATTTTGGAGGCCAGAAGGCCTAGTACAAGGAAAGTTTATGCTGGTAAATGGAGGAGATTTTTAATTTGGAGCAAAACAAAGAGCTTTGATGTTTCCAGGCCTGATTTAAGTGTTTCTCTTCAATATCTTACAGAATTATTAGACAAGGGTTTGTCTTTCTCCTCTATAAAGGCTCATGCTGCAGCCATTTCTGCTCACTATGACTGTGACCCTCCATTATTCTCTCATCCTTTGTTTAAGCAATTTCTTAGGGGGGCAAAGAACATAAGACCCCCACGTGAGCTCCTACTCCTGCCTGGGATCTCAATTTTGTGTTGGAAAAACTTACTTTACCTCCTTTTGAGCCTGCAGCTACTGCTGAGTTAAAGTTTTTGTCTTGGAAGACTGCTTTTTTGTTGGCCATTACGTCTGCTAGAAGGGTTTCTGAATTACAGGCTCTTATGGCAGTTGAACCCTTCCTAATTTTTCATAAGGATAGGGTATCTCTGCGTACTAATCCTACTTTTATGCCTAAAGTGGTTTCAAAGGTGGCCTTAAACCAATCAATTCATTTGCCTACTTTTTATGCAGATCCCCAAAATAAAGGGGAGAAAATTTTGCACACTTTGGATATTCACAGGCAGTTGCGTTTTATTATTTGAGCAGGACTAAAGGGTTCAGACAGTCTCAGCAGTTTGTTTCTTTTGCTTTAGGTTCTCAGGGGAAACCTGTTTCAAAACAAACTATTTCTAAGTGGATTGGATTTTGTATTGCTTTTTGTTATTCTCATCATGGTAAGGAGGTTCCAGCTGGAATCAGACCTCACTCCACTAGGGCTACTGCCACTTCTACAGCTTTTTTAAGGGGAGTAGCTACTAAAGATATTTTGGAAGCAGCTACTTGGAGTTCAGTGCATACTTTTTCTAAACACTACCACCTTCCTCTTTATTCCAAATCTAGAGCTGGATTTGCCACTGCAATCTTACAGGGCATTTTGGCAGCTCCCAATGCTTTATAATTTTGCCAACCTCCCTTTACCTCTGCTTTGGGATTCTACCCATATGTAAGGACTGCAGCAATGTGAGATGAAGAACATAGTACAGTTTTGTACCTACCATAAATGTAGATGTTCGAAGATCCACATTGCTGCAGTCCAATTTACCCTCCCTCCTTCCCCTCTGTAGTTTGGAATGATTGTATGGTTTGGGTGGTAGCTGTCATTTGTACATGCCTTTTGGGAAGTATTCTATTTTTGGCTGTGGCCTTTCTTTTTAGGGCCTTCTGACATCTGGGGCAAGAAAAGACTGAGGATATGACGTCGGTCATGCGCTTTTATTCCCTGACGCTCTGATGTCAGATCTAGGCGCCCATGACCGACGTCAGCCTAATACTTTGGTATTCGGGCCGACCGAGGACAGCGGACTACCCATATGTAAGGACTGCAGCAATGTGGATCTTAGAACATCTACATTTATGGTAGGTACAAAACTGTACTTTTTTACTCACTGCTGCCTTTCTTAAATGTACTGGAGGTTGGCAGCATCAGTTTTTCTATTAATATCTTGCTTGCTTTATAATTTGTTTGCTGATGTTTTGCCTGATAAATAGTTTTTCATATTCCACTAATGCAGACATTGGTTGCGTTTCTTAGATTTAATATCTGTTGAGTTAGAATATTGTACAGCACTGATATGAGGACTTCCCCTCCATATTTTGTCTCCATTGACTGTCCTTGGCATCAGCATAAATTAAACCATGTTGTCCTTCAAAACATTTTAGTAATACTAGATCATGACAGACATTACTTTTCATAGCCCTTATACTAAATGGAGCATAATCGTGATTAGATGTAGTGTGTGTGGGGATAATGTCTAAAGGTAGACGTTTGCCCTGATGAAACTGTGAGGACGGTATCCAACATTTTTATTTTTTTGTGGTTAGATGCAGCAAAGGAGAGCATGGAAGAGAGAAATTTGGAGGAAGAGGTGGAAAATAGACGTTACTGGGAAAGCGGTACATGTGGATTAAAACAAGGTAGTGAGTACAGAAGGGAGTAATAGGTGGTGGAAGAGGGAAGGTTGGTGTGATGCCTATTTGCTGCCAGCAAAATGACAAGGAATAGATGTTGAAAGAAGTGTACAGGAGAAATAATGTTACTGAGGGGGACTCATGGTATGGAAGTTTCAAAGCTTATTTTCTGCCATCTAACTGACAGTAAACAGTAATGGCCAGAAAGGTGTAGGTACAAGCAATGGTGTGGTGGGGGAGTATGTTTGGAACGTGTTTTCTGCCTCCAAATTTGTCTTGAAAAGTGGGAGTGTAATTAGAATGCGAAGGTGTGTTGGTGCAGGGAGGTTGCATTGATTGCTTCAGAGTCTGCATGCTGGAACTCTGACTTGTTAGTGGAGGAAGCCGAGGGGTGTGATTGTGTCAATTGTGTGGCATACAAGTCTGCTTGCTGCCACTAAATAGTTGGTGAAGAGGTGAAGTGAAAGAAGTTAGTGTTTGCTGTTTAGAGGAATGGGTATTGTTTCTGTTTGGTGCCACCAGATGGATAGTAGCTGTGTAGGAGAGTGGCGGGGATCTAGGACTGCTGAACGAAAGTTCAACAGTCTGAATCCACTACCACCAAACACACTAACAAAAACACTTGCACCGAAAAAGCGCTTTCGCTAAAGTGTGTTAAAAAAAAAAAAATGAAATCTACTTTTACGCAAGGGGGCAAGCCCCCCTGCGCCCCCCACACCCCCTACTTTAATATTCTCACTCCGAGATCGCACTACAGTGGGGAAAAGGGAATTTTCCGTTATCCGCACCGTAGTACGACTGGCACAACAGGCATACTTATGCGAAAATGCTGCTTCGGTGAAAAGCATTTCTGCGTAATGATGCCCGCCCAGTCACAGTTCGGTAAAAAGTGCATTCATGCAACAGTCCTAGACCCGTTAGCAGTAAGAACGTATAATACACAGGCTAGTGGAGTAAACAGAAAAAAAAGCTGTGTGAGTGAATTATTTTAGTAAATAAAGGAAGCTGTTAAGAGAGACTAACGGAAGAATGTGTCACCTTTTGAAAAATAGTCTTTTCAGAAATTAACATTATAGAAAGGGGATTGAAAATGATGGGAAAGTTATTTGAAAATGGTAGTAGTGGGTAGAAGGTGCCTAAGTTTAATGGATCTAGGCTATGATAGATTTGTTCACTCTATTGCTTTGCTGAGGATGGAATTGATTGTTGAAGAAGTATGTTTGGACATTAATAACAGTGCATGTTGAGTAAGATGGAAGATTAATATCAGCATAAGTGGAGTGATCATGTACCGTGATATCCCACAGGAAACAATGTTAGTATTAGAAATTAGTCACTGACTAATGATGATGGTAAGGTGCTTATTGTGTTGCATTATACTCATTTCTAGAGTAGATCAGAGCACTCCAATTCAACCTCTTGTTTTAGCATTAAAATGTGAGAAGGTGTAGGTTACTGTGAATATATGTAAGGCTTGTTACAATGTCATGAAGTGTAGCTGAATGAGTTAATCTTAAGATAGTTGGCATGTCCACTGTGTAACTTTCACCGTGGGTTGCTTCTTTGAGATTTGTATAATATATTGTTTTAAAATAACATTTGTCACCTTTGGATTATTACCATTGTGGTATGATGTGCGTTGATCAGTCACAACATTTCCCAATAGTGTCGTGTATTACCTTGCAAAATGCACACACACACACACACACACACACACACACACACACACACACACACACTCACTCACTGCTGTGCCTTATTACTTATTATAATCACTAAAAATATTCAAAGACAAGCAGGTGCTGTTGTAACACTGCATTTACAGTCTCAGTGTAGTGAGTATAGGCTGTAGCTAATGCATGCTAGCACCTTTATGTCAATGAAAATGGCCGGCACTGTGGAAGACTTCTTATAGTCTTCCCCCGCACTGACGTCTCAGTACTTTTCATAGTATTCGTCTCACCCATTGCTTTACATTATTTTTACTTGTCCAGGGTGCTACTGTTTGGTGTGTTGGCCAGACAGATAATTGACTTAGCAGACTGCCTTTATCAGTGGCATGTACGAGCCAAGACTGGAAGCATTCCTGTAGCACTTCTAACTTGTAAACTGAAGGAATAGTTATTTGTAGGGGGCAGTTTTATTTGAGGGTGCTCTTTAGCAAGAGAGAGCCCATTAGAAGGTGATAAACAAATGAGAGGCTTCTTGAGCCGCATAATGAGAAGAAAGTTCAAGTGTGACTTGGGATTTATTATCTCTACTTAATATTAAGTATTTTTATCCCCACACAAAAAGAAAATGCAGACGTGTGTTTGGAATCATTGTGTTAAAAAGTAAGCATTTTTTCATTCCTTTTTCTTTTCAGGCTTCAGAGTCCACTTCAGATGTTGTCCTGTGGGGAACATTGTATCCGCTTCTGTCACAAGCTTCCTTGCTACCTGGTAAGATACTGCACATTTTTTGCAACATAATATACTTGTGGTAATATTAAGAAGTTTTGGCTGCCCTCCCTCATGGCAGACTATTAGTTGCTCCTGGTGCCGTTTCTCAGTATATAGTTACTTGAAGCCAGCTATTTAAGCCCAGAGTTTAGTTTGAGATATCACATTGTTGCCAAGGATAATTGTTTTGTATGCCTTATCTGTGGTGTGGAGTGTCACACCTTTCACAGCTTGCCCTGCATACATCTTGCAGTCCAGAGCATTTTCTGAAAAATAATTAAAAAGCTTAAGGTAAACAAATGTAAATATTTTGTGAACAATAAAAGCTATTAAAACTGTACAAATAGCAATGTTATTAATAAGAAATATTCTTTACAGTGATAGTGCATTCATAGTCTGTTCCGTAAGTACTGTAATATAGTGCAATGTAAACAACCCCAAATTATATTTTTCTAAACTTTCACAAATGTTCATACTTTAAAAACTGTACAACCTAGACATGGATTGTTAGAAAATTTTTGTTAACCAGACGTAGATTTTCAATTGGCAACAAGAAATTCTTGTGCAAGTGAGTTAATTGAGATGTTTACAGAAATATGAAAATGTATGTTTAATTGTATAATTAGCAGTGCAAATAATACTAGATATCGCTAGGATGTACAGCTTACAGTACAAATATTAAAGTCAGTTTTCTCCAGCATCATCTAAGGTTTCAACTAATGTCATTCAACAGTTTGTAAGTCGCTTGGTTTTTGAGTACACACAGAAATATTGTATATTTTCATAATTTTTAACAACTAGCAATATTTCCAGTATAATGTGGTATAAGCCAACATTTTCAGTGAATTATCCTGCCTCTCACACACTGGTGTTTCACACCATGCACCTCAGTATGAAGAATATGTGGCAAATGTAGATTAATTTCTCCACCACAGGACATGCTAGACTAACAGTGTCATATTGGTAATGACCCCTTGCCTTTTGTGATGCTGCCTATTACTACCCAACAAGTCTTTTTTCCCCAAAAAGTTTTGGACACCATAAAGAGGTATGAGTGTAAACTGGAAGTATACAAAAGAAGTGTTGTAGGCTTAATTGAATTAACTCCACCCCATGCACAGGATGTGCAGTGACAAGGCAATTGTGGAATCCAGTGGACATCTGCCAGTGCATCCCCACTCTGTCGGGGTGAATGTTACACCCCTCCTGCTCTTCAGTAACCAAGAGCAGGACTAACAAAAGCTTCCTCCCGTCCAGGACAGGCAAACCAGCAAAATGCTGCTCTTTTATTACTCCCCCCCCCCCCCGACACTCATGGGTTCCAGTCAGGGCTCTATCCCGCTTCACCAGAGAACTATTTGCGGAGTTTTCAGAATTTTAGTTCAATTTTAAAAGAACCCCAGCATCCCTCATTATCTTTTTGTCCCTACATACATGCATTTTAGCTGGTTGCAATGTGTCAAGTAGTTTAGTGTGATAATGAAAGTTTAGAACATGTAGAAATAAGTGCATTAATTCTTATGTTTATTGTTTACAGAGAACTGTAGTCTTAAAAATGTAATGGGACAGTGTGTGATGTAAGCTGCTTGTAGCGTGCTTTGTTAAATTCAGTGAAGCAATAGTCTCATGTAATATGCACAACTTAGAGTAGAGACTTCAATATTATTTTGACGGAAGATAAGAATGCAATGTGAACCTTGTCTGGCAATGGATTTCTCATGGATGATCTCTGTGTACCCTTACATGCCGTGTATAAGTCAGCATTTTTTGAACCCCTGTACCTAAACAGAAGCAGTAGTAAAGCAAATGCCCGTTTTAGAGACCTAAACCTGTACTACCACATCAACATTAAATGTTGTGATACATACCTAACCCAAAGTGTACCCTTTTTCTGGAATAGGCTGCTATTGAAAATCAGGCAGAGCACTTCCCTAGCAACCTTTAAAAACAGTCTAGAAGATTGGAAGGGTGATGACAAAATTTCGCTGTCTTATGTGGAGAAAGTCAACTTAATGGGCAGACATTGTTAGTCTCCTACAGTATTGGGTGGTATGGCTCAGCTTTGCATTGGTGTCCTGTTTCACTAAGCTGTGTTAAAATCTATGAATCTAACACTAGCAAAAAAATAAATAAAATTTTCAAAACTACACTAGAAAACTACTCCCAGGATAGCCCATTTATAAAAACGTGTGGAATTGTAAGTAGACTGTTTGTGAATTATTAATGGTAAACAGTAATTCAGACTTGGGGGGGGGGGGGGGGGATGAAAAAGAGCAAAAAAAATGGATAGTGAAATATATGCGGGGTGAGGGCTGGTTTGTGTGATATGTGAATTATCTTGTACTGTAGGTTTAGAGATTTTGCAGATGTCTCTGATGTTCATCATGTTTCACTGCTGCAGTCATTACACTTGGGTTATCCTGCCATCAGGCGGTCCCGCAGTCAGCCAGAGTTCCAAAGTCTTGGTCCAGTGTCGGTTGCTGTCGCCTCCTCCCTGACGTCAGTGCTTCAGGGGTATATAAGAAACAGCCGACGCCATTTTCTCCAATCTTTCTTGCCGCGCGGTGCCCGAAGCAAAAGCAGTTCGCAAGTGCCGGTCAGCCGACTCCTGAGATATCAATCTCGATTTTCAGAACCAAAGTCTTCAATAAAGCTAAGTACCCCATTGGGGAAACTTTTTTTCTTACCTCAGACCGATGTCAGTAAAAGTTAATAATTGTATTTCTTGTGGGAAGCAAATACCTCATAAGGATTTTCATTCTTACTGTATTCCATGCCTAGGCCCAGATTACGACGTCACTAGTTTCCGGTTTTGTGATAGATTTAACAAACGCACTATTAAACGTCTGTTTGATTTTGCTCGCCATTACTTTGGCCGAAGGTTTAATTATACCATGCCGTTGGAACAACCGACAACTGGAATTCACCAAAAACACAAAGGTAAGAATAAGGACAGGCATCCGAGGCCCAAAACTGACAACGAAGCCTCTTCTAGGCCAGTCGCCAGTCCGCCGGTTCTCAGTGAGGCACTTTCGCAGCCCCTGACACCCGCTACCTCAGAGCCGCAGGCTGCGACCGACTCCCACGTGGAGTTGCCTAGGCCTCTGGATACTCAAGGTGTTGGGCCTACGGAGACTAACCCTTCAGATGGGTCCGGAGCCGCTGAGCAGGCATCGGCTTCTGAGGGTGTTTCAGACCTTCACAACTTACCGTTGCATCTACAGCCAAGTCTAAAACTACATTAAAGACAAAGAAGCAAGTAGAGTATTCACCTGGACAGGCCTCCATGCCTAAAAAGCAGATGCTCAAAATGGCTGAAGACTTAATTACTCTGATCAGGGGTTCCCATCCCCCTCCTGATGAAAGACCTAGGCAGGATACAGACTATGATTCCTCTGACCAGGTTTCAATATATTCTGATTCCTCTTCAGACCAGGGATACTCTTTACACCCCTATGAGGACTCTGATGTTGAAGAATCAATTCCTTCAGCCTCTCCTCCTGAGGATTACTCTTTTTTTGGGGAAACTTTACATACCATGAGGGAGCATTTCCATTGGGAGGGTCAGGATTACTCAGAATCCAAGAAAAGGCTCAGAGACTTTCTTTTATTGCCTCAGCACAGGCCCCTTGCTATTCCGCCAGTGTTGGGTATTGTGGACGATGTGTTCTCTGAATTCAGTTTAAATCCAGATTCTTTACCCCCTGCTCCAGTCAAGCCAGACAGGTACTACAGAGTTCCTGACTCTCATAAATTTCTTTATAAAAACCCTGCTGCTGACCCAGAAACTATTTCCCAGGGTCCCAAAGGGGTAAAGGCCTCCACGGCTAAAAATCCAATTCCCTCAGACAGGGATTCTAGAGCATTAGACAGATGGGGGAAGAAAGTTTACACCTCTGCAACTTTAGCAGTAAGGGCTTTAAACTGCCAGTTTCACATGCTTAAATATCAACAATATTTACTGTCCCAGTTAAAACAGAAAATGAGTACAAGTGCAGAACAACCTGATTTTAAGGAAATGCAGAATTTATTGCATGCAGCTGAACAAGTGGGAAAGCATACTTTGCAATGTGGTTTTGATTCATTAGAAGCTTCTTGTAGAGCAGCAGTTACAGGATCTGTGATTCGAAGACATGCTTGGTTAAAGGAACAAACCTTACCAGATCATGTTAAAGCAAAATTATTGGATGCTCCTTTACAGCAAGATATTTGGTGTTAAGGCAGAAGAGGTATTAAAGAAAATGGAGGATAAGGCAAAATCTCTGCAAACAGTGAAGGATTTCTTACAGGTACAGCCACCAAGATTTAGCAGGAATTGGCCTACAAAAAATTGGTCCTTTCCAGTGTCAGACAGGCCACAAAGAGGCAGATACAGACGCCCAAGAGGCAGATCTCAGCCCCAAGGCTCTTACAGACCACGACAGTGGGGTGCTTCAACCCCAAAAGGAGGTGAGGACAAGTCACAACCTTACAGGAAACGGTCCCAATGACTTCCCCCTTCCAATGCCAAACTCTTCCCTTTTGTCAGCTCCCTTAGGGGGGAAACTAGCACTTTTTTCACAAAACTGGCAAGCAATCACCCAAGACAAATGGGTGCTGAATATTGTGTCTCAAGGTTACAGGTTCCACTTTCACACTTTACCAAGGCTAAAAGGAATGCCAGATCTGCCACAAAATCAATGGGCAGAGGCACAAAAACAAATTACAGCCCTCATGGACATGGGAGCTATTCAAAAAGTACCACAGCAGGAACAAGGACAAGGATTTTACTCAAGACTCTTCCTGGTCCCCAGAAAGGACAAAGCCTGGAGACCCATACTAGACCTTTCCACTCTAAATACTTATCTGGATGTTCCGAAATTCAAAATGTTGACACTACAGCAGCTCCTTCTCATGTTGGGCAAGAAAGCTTGGCTTGTTACTTTGGACCTCAAAGAGGCATACCTGCATGTCCCTATCAGACAAAATTGCAGAAGATACCTCAGATTCATAGCTGGTTCAATGCACTACCAATTCTCTGCACTGCCCTTTGGCTTATCTACTGCGCCCAGGGTCTTCACAAAGTGCATGGCACCAGTAATTACATTTTGCAGACAAAAAGGAATTCAAATATATCCATACCTGGACGACTGCCTGATTCAAGCGGAGAGCAAGGACATTCTTCTAAAGCATCTGGCGTTTGTAAAAAAGTTAAGTTGCCTAGGTACACAGTAAACAAAAAGAAATCAAAACTAGTGCCCTCACAAGAGCCAATATTCCTGGGTGCCAGCTTAAACACAACGGCCCAGATGGCTTATCTCACACCAGACAAACAAGGACAACTGACTCAGTATTTTCAAATGATGGCAACAAAGTCCCAACTCCCTGCAAGAAAAATTCTGCAGGCCTTGGGATTCATGGCATCCTGCATTTTACTAATTCCATATGCCAGACTGCAAATTAGGAAATTACAGTGGTACCTAAAAATTGTTTGGACTCCACACTCTCATAGCTTGGAAACAGTAATACCACTAATTCCCTGCCTACAACAGGAGTTTCAATGGTGGGCACAGGCATGTCACCTCAACAAGGGTCAGCCTTTCACTCTTCCCACAGCCAAGCAGACTTTAACAGATGCTTCGGATTACGCCTGGGGAGCACACATTGCAGGAAAATGTATTCAGGGCAAATGGACCACAGACCAAATGCATCTTCACATCAATCAAAAAGAGATGTTGGCTGTACAAAATGCCCTAACAGCTTTCAAGGAACTTCTGCATCCAGGACATTTACTGTTAAAGACAGACAACACCACAGTAATGTGGTACATAAACAAGCAAGGGGGCACTCATTCTTACCCCCTATGCAGACAAGCCATGACCTTATGGAACACAGCTATAACTTACCAAGTTCATCTGCAAGCACAATTCCTGCCAGGAAAGAAAAATACTCTGGCAGACGACTTAAGCAGAAACATCATGGATCCTCACGAGTGGAAATTAAATCCACAAGTTTTCAGCATGATAATACAAAAATGGGGGTGCCCGGACATAGATCTCTTTGCCTCACCACTGAATTGCCAACTACAAAAATTCTGCACAAGGACTTATCACGCACAAGCATGGAAAGTGGATGCTCTTTCGTTCAGCTGGAAAAGCCTAAACGTTTATGCCTTCCCACCTCTGCCTCTGCCTCTCCTTTCAGAGGTACTCCTAACAGCCAGACAAGACAAACCACAGATGATTCTGATTGCTCCAGACTGGCCACGCCAGCATTGGTACCCAATCTTAAAGAACTTAGCTCAAAGCCCACCTTGGATTTTGCCTCAAATTCCACACCTTCTGATTCAGAAAAACAATCAGATCCTGCACAGTGAGCTCAAAACCTTAAACCTGGCTGCATGGCAGATTCATTAGCCAAACAGACAACACCTCTATCTAAAGCTGTTATGGATGTCATTTTGAAGGCCAGGAGGCCTAGCACCAGGAAATCTTATTCAGAAAAGTGGAAGAGATTCTGTGCCTGGAACCAGGCTCAAAACCTTGACCCTCTTGTCCCTAACATTCCTGAGATACTGCTGATATCATATCCTGAGATACTACAATACTTAACTGAGATGCTGGACAAAGGACTATCCTTCTCATCAATTAAGATCCACACTTCTGCCGTTTCGGCTCATTACAACACAGATCCTCCTATTTTCTCTCATCCATTGCTAAAGCAGTACCTCAGAGGGGCTAAAAACATAAGACCGTCCTGGAGAGCACCAACTCCTACTTGGGACCTCAATTTTGTCTTGGAAAAGCTCACTTTACCTCCTTTTGAGCCAGCCAATTCAGCAGAGTTAAAATATATGTCATGGAAAACTGCTCTGCTTCTGGGAATAACCTCAGCACGAAGAGTCTCGGAACTGCAGGTACTAATGGCAGTGGAGCCTTTCATCATTTTCTACCAAGACAGGGTTTCCTTAAGAACAAACCATTCATTTATGCCTAAGGTGGTATCCAGTGTGGCTCTTAACCAAACTGTTCACTTTCCAACTTTTTATCCAAATCCCCAGAATAAAGGGGAGAGACTTCTGCATTCCTTGGACATACACAGGCAACTGCGCTTCTACTTGGACAAAACAAAAGCTTTCAGAAAATCTGAACAATTGTTTGTATCATATGCTGCAGGATCACAGGGAAAGGCGATTTCAAAGCAGACCATTTCAAAGTGGATAGGACACTGTATCTGGTTCTGCTACACACAACATGGGAAACCTGTACCATCTAACATTAGATCACATTCCACCAGGGCAACTGCAACTTCTACTGCCTATCTTAGAGGAGTACATACCAAAGACATTTTGGAAGCTGCAACTTGGAGTTCAGTGCATACCTTTACCAAGCATTATCACTTGCCTCTTTACTCTAGATCCAGAGCTGGCTTTGCCACTGCAGTGCTGCAGGGCATCATAGCCACACCAAATCCTCTATAGAACCAGCCACCCTGACTCAGATTTGGGATTCTACCCAAGTGTAATGACTGCAGCAGTGAAACACGATGAACATAGTACAGTTTTGTACCTACCATAAATGTAGATGTTCGAGTGTCTTCACTGCTGCAGTCCTGGTTACCCACCCACCATCTCCTCTTTCTTAGCTGGGTCTTACCTATAACTTTCTACACTATACTACCTATGCGGTGTATTTGCTGGTTACTGAAGGTTTTGTTTTTACCTTACTGTATGTTTTGTAAGCAATATGTATTGCCTATCTTTTTGGGGGCACCTGACATCTGGGGCAAGAAAAACTGAAGAAAATGGCGTCGGCTGCTTCTTATATACCCCTGACGCACTGACGTCAGGGAGGAGGCGACAGCAACCGACACCGGACCAAGACTTTGGAACTCTGGCCGACTGTGGGACCGCCTGATGGCAGGATAACCTAAGTGTAATGACTGCAGCAGTGAAGACACTCTAACATCTACATTTATGGTAGGTACAAAACTGTACTTTCTGCATGTACCAGATGAGCTCTTAACTTTCTAGAGAGATGTACTGAACAGGGTACTGAGAGCTCATCTACTGCATGGAGAACAGAGACGGTTGCAAATGCCTTTGTTAAACCTGGTGTGTGACCCTTTAATTACTCCAGAACTATGAGAAGTATAGTATAAGGTGTTTTGGAATCCCTCACTCAGTCTTACAGCTGCCAAGTCTTTTAAAACACCCAAGTCCCTTCATTAGTAAGAATAAAAATGAACAATGTTTAACTGTGATTAACTTTGTGTGTGTGTGGATTTGCATCTGCTTGCTGAAGTCCCACTTCATCGAACTTCATAACGATGAGACAAAGTTGTCGAAGATGTTTCACAAACACCTGAATCACCGTAAAATAAGTCTGGGAAACAAACCGCTTAGCCACCATGTTGAACTTTGCCCTTTTCTCCACTATAGTGCGATCTCAGAGTTGGTATATTTAGTTAGGGGAGTGTGGGGGACACAGCGCCCTACTTTGGTGGATTGATGAGAAGAAAATGGGATTACTCTGTATCATACGGACTGACTAAGGTTCATTGTTTATCATTTGTGATCCATCTGCAGATCACACGAATGAAAGCGTTGTGGTTTGTTTTGTATGCCCAGTAGGAGACAAGTGGACAGTGGGCATGGAGGTTGTAGAGTAGTACTTTCACGTGAAGGCATTTCTCAGACCCTTTAATGATGGTTAGACCTGTCCATGAGTGGATTCCAGTTTGATAGGTTTGTCTTTTGGTGTCTTTGAAAATGCCCATTGCTGTTGATTTTGCTGTGTAGTTGAAAGTGGGTATGTCCTTACCAATTGAGTTTGAAATCCCCAAGTAGTATGAATGTCCCTTTGAATGCCCATTATCCCATAGATGTTAAGACTGTCCCCGTGTTTCCTATAGTTGCTGGCAGTGAGAGTTATGCTGAGACTACTCAGATGTGTGCATGATTGCCTGCAGTGACTTTGGTGGGTATTCTTTGGGTTGATATTTTAAGTATCAGTAAATCTTTGGAAGTTTCTTATGTCTTCATACCCTTTTGAAGAAGTGTAGAATTCCTCTACGTGAGCTTTTTACTAGCCTGTCAGTT
Organism: Protopterus annectens; assembly: GCF_019279795.1. NCBI lineage: Eukaryota > Metazoa > Chordata > Ceratodontiformes > Protopteridae > Protopterus > Protopterus annectens. The sequence goes on along the minus strand of NC_056743.1, from coordinate 880,474,653 downwards.
CTGAGGATTTAAATGTCCTAGAAGACCTCCTGTGGAAATTGCATGGATGAGAATTGCAAATCCTTAAGTTATGAAGCACTGGATTTTTCAAATGGGTTTTTGCAGGGGGTATCCTTTTGTGGGTGCGTTGTCCCCACTTCTCCTACCTTTATAGGTTTATATATGACAGCATATGATCAACTAGGCAGCTGATTGACAGGTATGTGAGATCACACAAATTTAGAGGTCCAGGGGTTGGGAAGGTTGCCCTTTACCCCATGTTTGTATGATCTGAGTTAGTATATAATGAGTATGGGGCATGTGGTGTAAGAGGACTTGATCCACCTGCAAAAAACGATGTTTGTTTTTTAAAACAAAGGCTATTTCTCATTGCATGTGTACTACTGTGTCATGTACCTTGTTTTTGACCTTTTGTGGTCAATATGGTTTCAGTTGACCTTGGGTATTTTAGATTAAATGTTGTACAGTCTATAAATACACACAGTCGTGCACGTGCGCACACACACAATTTCATGGTCAGTGCACCTCAGGGTAAAAATCCTGACTTTTGCAGTTTTTAGGGCTTACAGGTCTTGTCCTTGACAATTTTGGGGCAAGCCATTTCAGAAGTCATGGTGAGCGAGTCAGTCAGGTTTAAGCCAGGATACAAACCTTGAAATAATATCAGGAGTATGAACTTCTGTCTTTGTTTTTAGCCTTTCTTTTTATTGCAGATGTATATAATGCTTTGTGAAGCTGCAGTATTACTGACTGGTGACGGGACAAATAAGAGGTATTTTCCACTTTGAGTTCATAGTTATTTTGAAAGACTGGAGGAAGTGCTTACATCTGTAGAAAACTGACTTCACAGAGTGCTTTAGTGAGCTGCTTCAAATTCCATAAGGAGAAAATTTGTAGAAGGTACAGTGAACACCTGTCATTAGCAAAACACTATAATTGTAAGTGGTTGGCAATTGAAGTTCTTCTGTGCCACTTCTTTGCTTAAATATTGTAATATTTGGCAGATTTCCCTTTTAAATTTTTACAAATGTTTGTTTCTAATACTGTGACATGAATGAACCCAATTCCTGAGTGAGGGTACAATTAGAATTCAAGAAATCATTATTGCTTCAGTCTTCTCAGCACTTCCAATGTTGCCAGAATTGCCTCCTTAGCACGTTTGCATGGGGTTACATGTATTGACACATAACCAAGTTTGTTTCTTTTTTTTTTTCGGCTTTTCCCGGTTAGGGGTCGCCACAGCGGAACTCCGGTCCACCAATGATTGGCAGTAGATTTTTATGGTGCCGAGTTGCCAGCCCGACGCCCAACCTTCAGCGAAGGCACTCCTATTCACACATGTCTTTCGGAGGCTACTCAACCGCGGGGAGGACATGCAGACTCCACACAGAAGGCACTCCAGCCGAGAATCGAACAGGAGAACCTCTTGCTGTGAGGCAACAACGCTACCACTGTACCACCGCGGCATACACTTGAAAATTTCTTTGCCTGTTGCTTCTGCTACTATTGGAACTGTCTCGGCATCTTTATTTTACATTGCTCTAGTTTCGGCTTGCAAGTCCTAGTTTGCTTGCAGATCACGGAAGACTGGGTGTAGTTATTTCAATGATTAATTATATTTTTGTCCTTTTTTCTTTGACTATTGTATCTGTTGATGTTGGATGATCCCATGTGATCAGAACTTTTTCAGTAATGTTTTGTAGTTTATGGTTCTGGTGATTCACAGCTACTTGTATGTCGTAGGGCTGAACAATCACCAGTGCAGTATCCTTGCCCACATTATTGAGCCTTTTGGTATACAGACCCTCAGTCTTGAGTAAGTATATTGCAACCAACAATGAGATGTGAAGTTGCTTTTAGTTCTGTATTATAGGACCTGTATTTATCTGCATCTCTCACTTTTTTCATATACTTTGTAAACCATTGTGTACGTAGCTTGTAGTTTCACAATTATGCTACTGTAAGTGTTTGCCTTCCAATTTTCTTTCCTTTTTTCTTTGTATTGTTTCATCTTTTTTTTCACTTTCTGTTGCAGCATGATTTCCATCCACCACTTGTTTGATTTCCATTCTGGTCCTTTCCTAACTGCTTCTGCTGTACTAAGCAAATATGCCATGTTAGACTATTTTGATTTTTTGGCTTGATTTAGAATTTTTGCTTCATTATGGGTCATTTAGAAGCTCAGTGCATCATAAGCAACTTTCCCAAGATAGCATACTTATAGAAATAGTCACTTTCGAGGAGGCTCATACCTTCTACAGACCGTGGGATAGACAGATTTGCTATGCACTGCTTTTAATATAGCATTTGATAAGCATGAAGCATTTTTTTTTGCTTTCTTGACTAACTGATCAGTGCTTTCTGAGGTCAGTCAGTCGCACCAAAACTGCAAGTTAGAACAGGTAGACCAAGATGATGTATAGCTTGAACTGTGTTTCTCAGTGCCGTTGCGGTTTTCAGTATTAGCTTTAGTCATTTTAAGTATTCCTTATTAAGCTTTGTTCTAATGTATCTGTTTTATTGCCACTCCGTCATCTATTCTCAAATGTCTGTGCACACCCTGTAAGTAAAGTTCCTTTGTCATATTCCTGTCCCAAGTTTATATTTTCTTGATGTTGCTGATGCTGTGATATGAATACTCCTTTTCCACATTTATCAAGACCAAACATCATTCTTGTATCATCTGAGAAAGTGCTAACCATTTGTTGTGCTTTCAGGTGCTTGTCTGATGAGCTTTGTAATTTTGAATTTTCCACAAAAAGTAGAGGTCTTTGAACAAGGTTGGTTTCTAGAAGTTAAGCTGTAATCATAAGCCTAGTCTATTAAGTAAACAGCTTAGTGGGTTAAGGCTTACAAAATAGCAGTGGTCACAAAGACTCATCCTGGAATTTTACCTATGGATTTTCATCCATAGGCTAATAATTTGCCCTTCATCATTGTAGATCATGTTGCAAGAGAAGTGTGCTGCATCTTTAAGAAGCATGTCAAGGCAGTATGTGTACATATAAATTGCTGACGTGTGAACTCCCTAGTGCCATTTTGTAAGAGCAGCCACAGTGAGAGAATGCATGATCGCAAGTGTTAGTTTGTATACAAGTTACTTAAGTTAAACTCAGTAAACCGTTATAGTGATGTGTTTGTATAGAATAAAGCTGCTTGAACAGAACCCACGAAGACTCTTATGTTGTGTACGAAGTAGGAGAGAGACATGGTGTCAGAACCAGGATCGAAGAGAATAAAATCCAGAGCCATGAGGTGCAGAGATGACAGTGAAGGTAAAACCAAGAGAAGCGAGCACAAAAAGAGCCAGAAAAGAATCAAAGGCAATGAGAAGTAGCATGAACTATTTATTTGATAAAAGAGATAAAATGTGGCATTACAAGGGCACAAACTGCACTATTGAGCAAGCAGAAAACACAAAAAGCTTGTTGGCTAAAAAGAATGTTTAAAATAAAGGTGTTTTTTGAAACGATTAATAGTAAAGCAAAACAAGTATGTCTAAAGCAAAGCAAGTATGTTTAAAGGTAAAATAGGCCTGTTTGAAATAACGCTAGTGTGTTTAAAGCAAAACGAGCACAAGAAAAGTCTGTTGGGCATAAAATGGGCTTAAACGAGCAAAAGGAATATAATAAGGCAAAACGAGAGAGAAAAAGCACATTAAGCAAAAATAAAGCAAGGCGATTGCATGCATTTTGACACAGTGCTATGTTTTGGCATAACTACAACTTTATATTGTATCAAGGGCATTACTAAAGTTATTCAAAGTATCTCGGTGTGTAAAAGTGCTTACAGTGTGTGCTTATTACTGTGCATGTGTTTCAAAGAGTTTATTTTTGGGAAGTGCAACTATTTTGTGACATACAGTCAAAGTTTAGCCATTTCAAAAAGTTTCTTGTGCTGGGTTTGTCTGTTCACAAACTGACACCATTACAGAGGGCTTTTTGCATTGTAAAGAATTGCCAAGCAAGGTGCCGCCATTTTGGGGGCATTTCATTGTGCTGTATGCAGTTATTCGCAAAGTGCAACTACTTCAATATGATGAGTTTTGGGCAAGAGAGGTCCAGTTTATTCTCATCGTGCAGTTATTTGATATGTTTTTACACTGATGAGAGGTAATTTATTGCACAAACAATATTACAAGAATATTACAGTGCCCAAGAGTTTATTTCACTCACATCGTAAAGTTGTTGAGATGTTTCTTAAAATGATGATAAATGACTTTGGCAAAATGATAATAAATGACTTTAACATTTAGCCTTCCGAATGATATTACAAGACTGTTAAACCACCAGAGAAGTTTATTTTGCAAAGTCCAACTATTCAAAGGTACTACAAGTTTGTTCATTAGCATTATTTTGAAAAGCCCAAAAGAAACAAATTCAGGTACAAGTACTGGCATAAGTTTGTGGCATATGTCCTTGAGTATATGTTTATGCTTATTTGCAAAACCCTTGGCTGGTATGTGTTAATATGGTAGACTGATTTCTAAAACCCCTACTACTTGTGCTTGATTAGAATATTACAGAGAATTGGAGGATATTTGAGCAAGAGTACGATATTTTTATACAAACAGTTTATGCAGCTAGAGATCCACTCACCAGGGCAGTCATTTTGCTAAACCTAGCTGGGTCAGAAGCCATAGAAAGAGAGCGTTCATTTGTGTATGCACCTGTAGTATATGAAGGAGAAGATGAAAATCGTCATATTGTTGTACAGGCTGAATCAAGGGAGGACCCAGAGTGTTTGAAGCAAAAGTTCAGAGAAACGAGTAACCCTCAAACAAATATTACATTAGAGAGGAATTTGTTTTACACGAGAAATCAGAAACAAGGAGAAACGTTTGCAACTTACATAACTAACCTGAGAAACAGAGTTAAAATGTGTCGGTTTGGTGACTTTAAAGATGAGCTGCTAAAGGATAGGCTTGTTTGCGGTAGTGCTGCTGTGAGAAAGATTTTGCTTTGTGACAGTGATTTAACGTTGCGTAAAGCCACTGAGATTTGTCAAATCCATGAGGTGACAGAAAAACACACAAATATGCTAGCGAGTGACAAGAGCACGAGTTCAGTTGGCTCCAGAGCAAATGTAGATAGTAAGCAACACGTGGCAGACAAAAGTAGGCCCAAGCATGTGGCAGCTACACTATTTCTAGGGAAGACACATAGCTTTCCAGCAAGTCCTAAGAAAGGAGTATGCTCTAGCTCAATTCAGTACAAGCATGAATTAGCAAAACCTAAGTCCAGCTTTATTAACTGTCGCAGTTGTGATGTAAATTATGAGTCTAAAAGAGAGAAGTGTTTAGCATATGGTCAGTAATGCTGCAAGTGTAAAAAAATTGAACCACTTCCAAAAGTTTTGTAAATCAAGTAACCCTCGCGCAGTTGTAAAGAAAGGTCACACAAAGAAGCAAGATGATCAAGTAGAGCTGAAGCAGACACCTTTCTATGTAGATGGTGTATCAGTGATTGATGAAAGAATTGATGCAGTAAGTTTATTAACAAGAAGTGAGAGGTTTTGTACTGTCCGGATTAATGGAAAATCCACAGAGCTCAAAGTAGACACTGGGTCAAGTGTAATGTTATTATCTGCAGACACGTTTGCTAAAGTGAGAACTAATGAACAACTTAGGGGTGGGAGGTTGGCATAATGGTTAAGGTGTTTACCTTACAGACACAAGGTGCAGGGTTTGATTCTCACATGGGACAATGGGCTAGGCTTAAAATGGCTCACAAGGGCATTTAGCCTAGTACTAATTTATGAACCTATGAACCCAGTCTAGCCAGTAGTGGGAGACTTGTGCTTATGGAGGTGAAGAAATTCAAACCGAAGGTTCAGTGATGCTTTCATGTTATTTGGCCGAGAACTGTTACAACTTGTTGTTCTATGTAGTCCGAAGACCAATGCAATCTTTGTTGGGTCTCAAAGATAGCTTAAGAATGAATCTGCTTTTTTTGCTAAAGAAGTCCATCATGTAAGTGCACTTTTGAGTTCTAAGTTTTCAGAAACCATTTTCTCAGAGAATGCTGATGTTTTCGATGATAGGTGTGTATTCCATGGAGCTAGATCCAGAGATCACTCCTGTAGTCAGACCAGCAAGAAGAGTTCTGATAGCTATGCAGGATAAAGTTAAAACTCAGTTGGATAAGATGGTGCAGGATGGTGTGATTTGTCCAGTTACAGAAACAACCGAATGGGTATCATCTATGGTAGCAGCTCACAAAAAAAGGCTCTGATGAAGTCAGAATATGTATTGACCCAAGAGATCTGAACAAAGCATTAAAAAGACCACATTGTCCAATGTGTACAGTCGAAGAGGTTGCAGTCTTAATACCAAATGGCACTGTTTTCTCCGTCTTGGATGCAGAGAGTTCATTTTGGCAAGTGATGCTTGATCACAAATCCTCATTTCTAATTACTTTTGGTACTCTGTTTGGCAGATGCAGATTCCTGAGAATGCCATTTGGAATAAATTCTGCAAGTGAAGTTTTTCAGCTTGCAATGGAGCAATTTTTTTCAGGTGATCCTTGTGCCGTATTAGTGGATGATTTATTGGTTTGAGGCAATGGTGAAGCAGAGCAAGATAGAAACCTCAAGAAAGTTCTAGATAGAGCATGTGAAGTAAACTTGAAGCTCAATCCTCTGAAGTGCAAATTCAGACTTCCAGAAGTTACATATGTAGGTCATTTGTTTACAAGTACAGGTTTGAGACCTGACCCAACCAAGCAAACAGCTGTTCTTAAAATGCCATCTCCAGATAATGTACAAGCTCTACAATGTTTTCTAGGCATGGTTTACTATTCAGGCAAATTTATACCAGACTTCAGTGAGTTGACGGCACCTTTTAAGAGAGCAAACACACAAAAATGTTATATGGTCTTGGTTGGGACAGTGCCAGGAGGCATTGGAAGACCTTAAGCAGAAAATTGCCACCCCACCTACATTAAGATGCTATGATGTAAACAAATCAGTTACTCTTTCCTGTGATGCTTCAAAATTTGGTCTTGGCGCAGTTATACTACAAGAGGGCAGAACGGTAGCCTATGCATCTAGAACACTAACCCAAACTGAGATGGGGTATGCTCAGATTGAGAAGGAACTTTTGGCAATAGTATTTGCATGTTCTAAGTTTCATGATTATATTTATGGTCGAGCTATTCAGATTAAGACTGACCACCAATCTCTAGTTACTATTCTAAAGAAGCCCATGTATTCTGCTTCAGCGAGATTGCAGAGAATTATGCTTAAATTGCAAAAGTATAATTTCAAAATGGTCTACACAAAAGGCAGATTGCTTTATTTGGCTGATACCTTATCCAGATCACCCAGAAATACGACAGAACAGCTTGACGCAGAGAATTTTGACTTTGATGTGATGGCAGTGCGTAATATTTCTACCACTAGACTTGATGAGTTGAGAGAACACAGTCAGATTGATCCAATTTTGCAGAAGCTCACTCACTACATTAATGTTGGATGGCCACCGGAGCAATCTAGTGTACCACCTGAAGTGCAACTTTCCTTATAGAGATGAATTGTTGATGGAAGATGGCATTATTTTTAAAGGTCCTAAAATTATAGTTCCTGCTTCATTCCAACAAGAATATATCCGCATTTTGCATTGTGGCCACCCAGGTTCTGCATCCACTAAGATAACAGCAAGAGAGTTAGTATTTTGGCCTTCATTACAAAAAGTTATTGATGAAGTATTTTTTATCTTGTTCAGTATGCAATAGTACTAGACCACATTTGCAAAGAGAACCATTTCAGCTAAGTCCAGTTCCTGAACTACCGTGGTCAAAAGTTGCAGCTGATATCTTTGAGTGGAACAGTCGACACTACTTAGTTTTGGTAGACTGTTATTCAAATTGGTTTGAGATTGATCAACTGCCTAACCTAACATCCACAGCTGTTATTACTGAGCTGAAACGTCATTTCTCAGTTCACAGTAGTCCACACAAACTTCTTTCTGACAATGGTACTCAATTTACTAGCCAGTTATTTTGGAAATTTGCAAAAGACTGGGACTTTATACATGCCATTGCTAGTCCGGAATGTCCTAAGTCAAATGGTCTAGCTGAACGTGCAGTACAGAGTGCAAAGCAGTTACTTGAAAGTGTGACAATACCAGTATGTTTTTAAATTTACTTTATCTCAGAAACATACCTCGTGACAACATTCTTGGCTCGCCTGCTCAAAGACTGCTTTCCAGACAAACTAGAACTATGCTACCCATTACTTCCAGTTTATTGCAGCCTAAATCTAAGAACAGTAAAAAACATCAAAGCTCAATTGGTTAAGAAGCGTAATGTTCAGAAATCTAGTTACGACAGACAGAGCAGATTACTTCGTCCTTTGAAGGAAGGGAGAAGTGGTACAAATCCAGACAAAAGGTTTTGATCGTATTGGACAGATTACAGGCGTCTGTGCCGAGCCATGATCCTACTGGGTAGGTTCAGAAACTGTAGAATATAGGAACAGGAAACATCTTCTTCCTATATCAGAACCATTGCAACATTATTTCCTGTGATGCAAACTTCAAATCTAAGAATAAATCAGACACTGTTTCCATACCAGATTGTGTTCAAAATTCTGATTCCATTCCAAAGAATGTTCCAGCATTCCACAGGTCAAACATTTTGAAGAAACTGTTCCAGTTGTTAAATTTAATTCTCGGTTTTACGTTGCACGACATGGACGAGTGCCAAAGCCAAGTGTGAAAAATGCAGCAACGTGGACTTGATTGCGTGTGTCTATGTATGTGTGTGTGTATATGTACTTAGTATTGTATAATGCATGACCAAGAATTACCTGGGATTTCTGCTTGCTAAATAGACAAGGTCTAATTCTCAGAGGGAAGATGTAGATCATATTGCAAGAGAAATGTGCTGTATCTTTAAGAAGCTTGTCAAGGCTGTATGTGCACATATAAATTACAGACACATGCACTCACTAGTGCCATTTTATAAGATCAGCCACAGTGAGAGCATGCACGATCACAAGTGTTAGTTTGTATACATGTTACTTAAGTTAAAGTCACTAAACCTTTATAGTGATGTGTTTGTATAGAATAAAGCTGCTTGAACAAAACCTACGAAGACTCTTCTGTTGTGTACGACGTAGGAGAGTGACAATCATGATTCTGGTTACAAAGTGGTTTGTCACTGTTTATATTCCCTAGTATGTAACTGATCAATGTAGGGTGTAAACGTTCCATAATTCATGAATATGGGATGTCAGCTGCTTTTTGTAATCTGTCCACACTATACGTGGTTCAACTTTTTTTTTTTTTTTTTTTACATCTGTTGACTTTGTTTAGCATTAAATGATCATTTGTTCCATATGATTTTCTTTCCTTACCTTTTTGTTCTATTACACGTTTTTTCTAAGTGACTGCACATGCAGTCCACAGCCGCAGTATATAATTTATATAGTGTTAGAAGGTCATTTATTGGTCTGTAGGTCTTGCTAGATGTCCTTCTATACTGATGTTGCAATATTCTTCCCCTTAGGGAGTTGCTGCCTGCAGCACCGGACATCCAGCGAGTTTACCAAAGTCTTGAAATCAGGGGTACGTGTGACGTTGCATATAAGAGTCATAAACTCACACTGGCTATAATTGTGACGTCTTCACATACCCAATTCAGAACTTTTCTGCCACAGTGTGTTTCAGACGTCCAATCGCTAACTCCAGTATTCCGGCATTTGTTTGACTTCGGCCATCTGTTTTTGACAATCGCTCCTGTTTGTCCGCGTTCAGATAAGTAATTACCTGATGTCCTTCAAGGATGCATCTGCAGTCCTTACAAATGGGTTGTCCTGTCATCAGGCAGCCCTTCGGTCGGCCGGATTCCAAAGTCTGGGTCTGGCCTCGGCTGGTGTCACACTTCACCCGACGTCATAGCTGCAGTTATTCGGGTATAAAGGCATCAGCCGACGCCATTTTCCTCAGTCTTTCTTGCCGCGTGGCGCCCGAAGCAGAAGCTGTTCGCAAGTGCCGGTCTGTCAGAACCAGAGATTACTACTACCGAATTCTTCTACTACTACCGAAGACACGATCAATGTTTTTGTTTAGTGACGGGTCACTACTACAAGTCCTGTGATATCTGACAATCCTTTGTCCCTAAAACCCTTAAAAGCAGTTTGTTGGCTTTAAATCTCTACTCGGAGAATGAGTGAATTTGACGCTTGGCATTTGAGATAGAAGGGGGAGTGGGCACCTCCGACAAGCCGCCAAGGAAGAAGGCTAAAAAAGTTAGGCCCGATGTCCAAGCTGCACCTCAGGAATCCACCGAGAGCCTCGAGACATGTGTTAGCCCAGGATCTCTCCGGATTTGGGATACTTCCCTGTTACCGGGAGCCAAAATGGAAGCCAGTGCAGCGGGTAGCCAAAGTATGTCCACTGAGGCTTTACATCCATCAGCTCTTGATGGTGAGGATGAACTACAGCTTGTGGCATTGGAGAGGCCTTCTTCTGCTTTGCCATCCATTCCATCATCAGCACCCAGGCCTTCTGCTGTTCCTTCGACCTCTCTAAAAAGGAAACCGAAGGAAAAACATAGGGCTAAAGATCCTACTCCAGCTTAGGAGACCTTTTCCCAGTCTTTATTCAAGTCCATTCAGGTACTGCAGACCCAGATTCCCCAGTCAGGCCAACCACGTGTTTCACAGGAAGAATCTGAGGAAGACTCTTCCTCCTTTGATGAATCCCTGACATATTGCTTCCACATTGAATCCCCAAAGGATTTTGCTACTCCTGAAGATGAAGAGACCCTCACTCCTGACTCCCCAGGAGAATATTTCTCTCTTGGGGATGCTATTTCCCTACTTAGGCCACATTTTAAATGGGAGGCCTCCGATGTCTCTGAGGCCAAGAAAAGGTATTTTGAATTCCTGCAGATGGAGCAGCCCTCACCATCTGCAGTCCCTCCTTTACTACCAGCTTTTCAGGATGCCTTTTTAGCTGCTTCCAGAGCCCAGAGTCACAGCTTCCTTCTAACAAGAGACCAAACAGATTTTGCAAAGTGTCTGCAAAGGAGCAGTATCTTTTTAAGAATCCGCCAGCAGATCCTGCTGTTATTGCAGTTTCAGCTGACAAGTCTTTTAGGCAGCTACCTTCTTCCCTTTTTCCAACTGATAAGGATAGTACATTTATGGATAGGTTAGGGAAGAAGATATATACTTCTTCCACCTTGTCCAGAAGAGCAATTAACTGTCAAACTCATATGGCCAAGTTTGCTCTGAACTTCCTGACCAAGGCCTCTACTCTGCTGTCTGACATGCCTGACTCACCAGTCAAGGCTCAGCTGGGCACCCTTCTGAACACTGTATCCCAGGTGGCTAGACACTCAATCAAGTGCAGCTATGATTTTGCTGAAGCCTCTTCCAAATTGGCTGCAATCTGGTTGTGTGTTAAGGAGGTTCTCGTGGTTGAGACTCCAACCTTTGCCTTTGGAAGTCCAAGCGAAACTGTTAGATGCTCCTTTGGATAAATCAGCACTCTTTGGGGGGGTTCCCAGATTCCATAGGAACTACCCCCAAAAATGCAGTTTTAAGAGGCAGTCCTCCCATTCCTCTATTGCTCATTCCAGGGGATGAAGACAACCTAGGAAACAATCCGCTCCTACATCTTCATCCACCTCAACACCTTCATCCTTTCGGAGACCACCAGACCCAGATAGAGCTCCTCCACTGTGACTCTCTTCCCTTACCCACCTCCACCCCCCCCCCCTCTACCTATGCCTAACCCTATCCTCCTGGCAGAAAATTACCACAGACAAATGGGTGCTCTCCATCATCGAGAGAGGATGCTTAATCACTTGGTGGGAATTTTCACCATTCCACAGAATTCCATAACCTCATAGAAGCAGTACCTGAGGATCAAGTAGCCAATGGGTTTTACTCCACGATGTTTTTGGTTCCAAGAAAAGATGATCCTTGGAGACCCATCCTAGACCTATCCTTCTTCAACCTCTTCCTCAAGATGCCTACCTTTTTCCTGTTATTCCTCTGCAAGCCTTCATGGCATCCCTGGACCTGAAGGATGCTTACCTTCACATCCCTATTCATCCCACTTGCCCTTTGGACTCTTCACAGCCCCGAGAGTATTCTCCAAATGTCTAGCCCCAGTCATTGTATACTGCAGACTGTAGGGCATACAGATTTACCCTTACTTGGATGATCTCGTGATCCTACACCAGGACTGTGTCACCCTGTCTCAACATCTGAACTGGGTTTGCAGGATTTTGCAAAATCTAGGTTTCACCGTGAACAACTTGAAGTCCCAAATGATTCCCTCACAAGATTTTGTTTTTCTGGGGTGCTGGATAATGACAGCCTTTGTCAGTTTTTGCCCCTGCCCAGAAAGGGGAATTTCTCACCCAGTTTTTCCAAACCCTCCTACCACTACCCTCCATCTCAGCCAGAGAATTCCTGACAATCCTGGGATTCATGGCTTCCTTGATCCCATGATCCCTTTAGCCAGGATGCACATGAGGAAGTTTCAGTGGGTATTGAGAAATTCTTGGAACCAACACGTTCATCCCCTGGAAACGAGTCTTCTTCTTCTTTCCTGTTTAAAAAGGGAACTCACCTGGTGGATCTCTACCATCACCCACAATCAGGGGATGCACTTACAGATTCCTCCACCCAAACAGCATCTTTACACAGATGCATCAGATCTAGGATGTTGGGCTATCCTTCACAGTACCAACATCCATCACAAGGTGCAAGGGGAACGATCCATTCCAGAAAGAAAGAACCACATCAGTCTAAAAGAATTAAGGGCCCTTTACATGGCAGTACAAGCCTTTCAAGAGATTCTTTAGCCAGGCAAATTGAAGGTTGTCACAGACAACATGACAGTCCTGTGGTACATAAACCGGGAGGAACAAAATCCTACTCTCTTTAGAGTCTGGTAGTTCACATCTGGTTGCTGGCAACAACACTGCAGATTCATTTGCAGACAGTTTACATCCCATCAGAAGACAATGTGATGGCAGACACCCTGAGCAGGACCTTAACACCCTCCCATGAATGGATGCTTTACAGGGAGGTGTTTCTGTATCTAGTTCACAGGTGGGGTATTCCTCAGGCAGTTCTGTTGCCTCCTCCCAGAACAGATAGACGCCCCTCTTTGTCATAAGGCTTCCCCATCCATGAGCCTGGAGGGGTGGACACCTTCTCCTTCTCATGGGAAGGAATGTTCCTTTATGCCACCCCCCACCCCCCATTTCCCTTGATTCTCAAAGTCCTCCTGAAAGTACAGAAGGACAAACCAAAAATCCTGTTGGTGACTCCTTTCTGGCCAAGACAACATTGGCTTCCCCTTCTTTTTCATCTAGCCCAGGGCCATCACCTCACCGCCTCAACCTACTCTCACATGACAAGAGGTCCCTTATTCATCCCCACCTTCTCAGTCTGTGTGAGTGATAGAGTTTTGATCCCCTTTAGGCACCTATATTCAGAGGACATACTCTATGTTCTGCAGGAGGACAGAAAACCCAAGTACTAGGAGAAACTATTTATTTAAATGGAAAGGATTTTCCATATGGTGCCATAAGAGAAAACAGGACCCATCTCAGACTTCTATTCCACTGGTCCTTTCCTACCTGTGTGAATTGCTGCATTCAGGGTTGACTTATTCCTCAGTTAAAGTGCATCTGTCTGCCATTTCTGCTTGCCTTCCCCTTACTCCACCTCTGGCTTCCAGGCTTGATGTCAAGCTATTTGTGAAAGGGGTGCTTCATATTAGGCCTCCTCGTAAGCCCATTCCGCACCTTGAGACCTTAACTTTGTGCTGGAAAAACATAACACTAGCTGCCTTTGAGCCAGCGCATTCTTCCTCTCTTAAATTTTATACCTGGAAAACAATCTTGTTAGTGGCCCTCACTTCTGCCAGGAGGGTATCCAAGATCCAAGCCCTTATGGCTTCACCTCCCTCCCTTGTCTTCCATAAGGATAAGTTTCTCTAAGAACTAACCCATCCTTCATGCCAGAAGTAGTTAATGAGATATCCCTAAACTAGATAGTTAACTTGCCTGTCTTCTATCCTCAGCCACAGAACTCCTCCGAAAGGACCTTGCACTCCTTGGATATTCAATGGCAACTGAGGTTCTACTTAGACAAGACCACATCCTTCAGACAAGTCTGATCAACTGTGTGTCTCCTTTCATCCTAGGGCCCTAGGCAAGGCCATGTCAGAACAGACAATTGCCTTTTGGATTTCTAAGGCTATTGCCTTTTGCTATTCCTTTCATGGGAAACAGTTGAATTCATCTGTCAAAGCCCATTCCACCAGAGCAGCTTCCTCTTCAGTAGCCTTTTTCAAGGACATTGATTACTCTTCTTTCTTCTGGAGGCAGCATCTTCATCCTTGGTACATACCTTCACCAAGCATTACAAGTTGGACTCCATCTCCAGGACTAGAGCAGGGTTTGCTAGGTCTGTTCTGTAGGGTCTTATAGACTCTGCACCCCTTCCTGCCACCCGCATTACTACCTAGAGAGCTTTGGTACTGTCCCTAAGATGAAGAATACTGCAACATGAGAATAGAAGGACGCAGAATAGTTGTGTAAGAACTTAGCATAACCATAGATGTCCTTCTCTTCCATGTTGCATTATTCAATCCCACTCACCTACCCCCCTTCTCTTTGACCATATTATGTCCGGGTTCTTCCCCTGACTACTGACCTTGTGTCTGGGAGGGCTTTCATGCTTCCTTACTACTCCTATTCCTGAGGAGCTCTCTTTATGTGGCAGCCAGTTCTGAATGGGGTACGTGCAGACGTCACAGATGTAGCCAGCATCAGTTTATGGCTCTTACATGCAAAGTCACACATACCCCCTGCTTTCAAGACTTTGGTATACTGGCCGGATGTCCGGTGCTGCAGGCAGCCACTCCCTAAGGTGAAGAATACTGCAACATGGGAGAGAAGAACATCTATGGTTATGGTAAGTTCTTACACCACTATTCTTTGACTGTTGAGGAGGAGTATGTTTTTGCTGTCATAAACTAGGATGGTGTATTTGTGATGTGTATATAGTTTTTACTGAAAGCTAAATCTTTATACAAATATGGTAATATCTTTATCTAGAAGTTAGGTACTGCATTCGGAACTACAGTTTTCCATTTAGTAGCCTTTTCTAATTTTGTCCCAGTGAAGTGAATCCTGTTTCATCCCATTTTACATCCTCTATATTAGAGCTTCTTACTACTTCCTTTAAATGTTCTAATTGTTTAACATGTTGGTCATGTTTAATAGGATCTTCATAACTACTTCTCTAAAACATACTGATTTCTTCTTTTGTAGGTGGTGTTATTACTTTTGCTTTGTTTCCCAAGTCTCTCTAAAATCTTTTTGGGACTTCAATGAATTGCTTTTTTTTGTACTCTTTCTTTGTATTTGTCTGTATACTCTCTAAAATGTTCTGCTTCTGCTGATATTTTGTGTTTATTATTCGAGACAGTGTGTGATAAATTTTGAAATATTTTGATGTTGTGTTGTGTTGGCCACATCTAACTTGCTTATAATTTTTGATGATCTGTTCCCTTTTCTGTATTCTTCTAATAGTGACACTTTTGTCTTAGTTGACCTATATATGTTCTTCGTGTTTCACTGTGGCAGTCATCACCTGTGGGTTATCCCTGCTGTGGTAGCCCTCGGCCAGCCCGAATACCAGAGTCAATGTTTTTCTGCATTGGCTGCAGTTGCCTGTAGTCTGATGTCTGGTCGTCAGTGCTGTAAAGCAAGGCAGGCGACATCATTACATCAGTCTTTCTTGCCATGGCAGAAGCAGTTCGCATGAGTGCTGGTCGGTCGTTACCAGAGTTTGAATTTCAGCTGAAAACGTGTAAAGCTAAGTACCCTGTTTGGGACCCTTTTTTCTTGCACTAACCGATGTCCGAAAAAGTTAACAATTGTCTCACCTGTGGAAAGCAGATCCCACACCGAGACTTCCATTCTTACCGAGTCACTTGTTTAGGCCCAGACGATGACATTGCCGGTTCTGTGCCTTCTTTAATGCGAGAACCATTCGCCATAGAGCTCTTATTGTAGACAGTTATTTTTGTGTTTCGTCTTCGCATTCCTATATGGCATTTGTCAGCTAACACTCCGTGAACATTCCGAAAAAATGTAGAGATAAAGATAGACAGACCACACAAGGCTAAGCATTCCGACGACTCTACAGCTAAGCAGGTTGTCAGTTCTTCGGAATTTAGCGAGCCTCTTTTGCTGTCCCTGATGCCCAATTCAGTATCTACGCAGTCTACTACTGAGACAATTTCGGAGTCCGGTAGCTGCAGAAATCTTCTTCGTTTTCTGAGCCTTTGGCTGTCTCTGCCTTGGTTGGGTCCAGAGTCGCGATGCAGGCATCGGCTTCCGACGAGGCCTTTCGCAATACCAAATCTAGACAAAAATTGATGTTTTCTCATCCAACAACCATTTCTCTCAGACCTTGAAGCCAGGCCACTCCTAGAAAATCTGCTTCTACCCACCATCTTGCTCCTGCTCCTGCTCCACAACCCCAAGCACAAATGCTTAAAATGTCAGAAGATCTCATCTCCCTTATCCAGGGTAGTCAAGCCACAATTTCTAAAAGAAAAAGGTACCCTTCTTCAGAAATTATGACAGAACAGGATTCTGAGGAATCTGACTATTCAGATTTTGAAGAGGATCAGCAACCTCTGACTGCTTATGAGGATTCAGATGCAGAGGAATCCATCCCTTCTGACCTTTCCTTTGGGGAAACCCTTCACACCCTCAGGGAACATTTCCAATGGGAATCTCGGGACTTCCCCCAGTCTAAGAAAAGACTTGGAGAGTTTCTGGACTGGATCTGTCCCAGCACAGACCCCTGGCCACCCCACCCCACCCCCCATTTTAGAAGTGGTGGGTGATGTTTTCCATGAATCCAGTTTAGCCCCTGACGCCCTCCCACCTGCTCCCAGTAAACCTGATAGGTATTACAGAGTACCGGATTCTCACAAATACCTGTACAGAAATCCTGCTGCAGACCCAGAGGTCATTACACAGGGACCTGAAGGAGCTAAGATTGGTTCTGCCAAGAATCCTATTCCTTCTGATAAGGATTCCAGAGCTCTGGACAGATGGGGTAAAAAAGATTACACCTCTGCAACCATAGCTATCAGAGCACTCAACTGTCTGTTCCATATGTTAAAATATCAACAACACACTTTGGAACTATTAAAACAAAAAGATTTCTGCAATTCCTGACTGCCAATTTAAAAGAGTTAGCAGATTTACTGCACTCTGCTTGTCAAGTGGCCATACACTCATTATACTGTGGATATGACACCCTAGAAGCCTCTAGCAAGGCAGCAGTGTCAGGATCTGTCATTAGGAGACATGCATGGCTGAAGGAACAACCTCTCCCTGATATGTCACGTCTAAACTAATTGATGCACCACTGGATAAGGACCCCTTGTTTGGAGTAAAAGAAGAGAAGGTGCTTAAAAAGATGGAAGACAAACCAAAATCTATGCAAAAAGTAAAAGATTTCTTTCAAGTTCAACCTCTAGGTTCAGCAGGAACTTTCACCTCTAAGCACCGGTCCTTCCCTGCACCTAGCAGACAGGGCTAAGGTAAGCCCCACAGGGACAGACCATCCACGCCCCTATCCCAGGGCCAGCAGAGAAGCAAACAGTGGACCACCTCCACCCCAAATGCAGGGAGTTCTAAGCCACCCTTCTACTGCAAAAACTCCCAATGACTCCCCCTCTCCCCTCTGCCCTCCCTTCTCTCACCAAAAGCTAGGAGGAAGGCTCTCCCTCTTCAGAGAAAATTGGCTTTCTGTAACAAAGGACCAATGGGTCTTAAAGATCATTTTTCAGGGATACAAATTGTCTTTCAGTGAACTCCCATTTCCAAGTGGGTACCCAGACTTGCCTCCAAATCAGTGGGCAGAGGCATTGAAACGGGTCCAAACTCTCATATCCCAGGGGGCAGTAGAACCTGTCTGCTCAGATCAAACAGGCAAATGCTTTTATTCTAGACTATTCCTTGTTCTCAGAAAAGAGGGCACTTGGTGCCCCATCCTAGCTGTATCCATTCCAAACACCTCCCTGGTGGCCCCCAGATTCAAAATGCTAACTTTGCAGCAGCTGCTGCCTATGCTCTCAAAAAATGCCTGGCTAGTGACCCTAGACCTCCACATCCCTATAAGGGAATTGTGCAGGGAAGTCCTGCACTTCAGAGCAGGGTCACAACACTTTCTGTTCTCTGCACTGCCCTTTGGCTTATCTACTGCACCCAGAGTATTCACCAAATGCTTAGCCCCAGCCAAAGCATTTTGTAGACCTAGAAATGTACGTATTTACCCTTACCTGGACAACTGCCTCATACAGGCAGAGTGCAAAGAAAAGCTGCTCCAGGACCTTCTCTTTGTCAAATCCCTCCTAACTTCCCTAGGGTTCACCATCAATGAGATGAAATCAAAGCAAACACCCTCCAGGAAGATAATTTTCTTGGGAGCACTGCTAGACACAGCATCCCAAATGGCCACCCTATCACCAGAAAAGCAGAGCTTCTTGCCTCTGTACTTTACCCAGCTGGCTTCCAGGCCCTGGGGTACATGGCATCTTGCACCCTTCTAATTCCTCTGGCCAGGCTTCACATGAGAAAACTTCAGTGGTATCTAAAGAACATTTGGTGTCAGCACTCTGTCTCTAGAGACCTCTCTCCCTCTGATCCCATGTATAAGGGCCGAGTTTCTCTGGTGGGCAGGGGCCTGTGCCCAGAACAAGGGTCTTCCCTTCATCCTCTGCCCTACTGGCCAGACCATCACCACCGATGCCTCAGACATTGCTTGGGGCGCTCACTTGTCAAGGTCTTTGGGATGCCCAGCACCTTCCCTTAAACATCAATCAGAAAGAAATGATGGCAGTACAGAAGGCTCTGACATCCTTCAAACCCCATCTCAGACCAGGGGTTCTCCTTATAAAAACAGACAACACCACAGTAATTTGGTTTACTAGCAAACAGGGGTGGGACCCAGTCTTACCCTCTGTGCAGGCTAGCCATGAACCTCTGGCTGACAGCCGCCTCCATGGGTCTACACCTAATTACCCAACACCTACCAGGGGTCAAGAACACCCTGGCCGACCACCTAAGCAGAAACTTACTGGACCACCACAAATGGCAACTCCACAGGGAAATCTTTCTGTAAATCGCTCAGGAGTCGGGGGACTCTGGAGATGGATCTCTTTGCTTTGCACCTCAACTACCCGCTGCAAAAATTCTGTACCAGGGAGCATCACCTTCCTAGCCTGGAAGGTGGATGCCCTGACCCTCCCCAGGAACTCCTTCTTTGTGTACGCTCCTCTGCCTCTTACTCCCAAGGTACTGATCAAAATAAGAGAGGAGGGACCAAAGGCCATCCTTATTGCTCCAGATTGACCCAGACAGCATTGGTACCCCTTACTGCGCAGCCTGACTTCACAGCCCCCACGCAGCTTCCCCTGATCTCAGATCTCTTGACCCAGCTGGGGGGTGGGTAGATACTGCACCCAGACTTGCAGACTGTCAGTCTTTCAGCATGGCTAATACTTTAAAAGCAAATAAGGGATCCCTGTTAAGTAAACAGGTACTAGACATTATCACAGAGGCCAGAAGGCCCAGCACTAGAAAATCTTACGCAGGGAAATGGAAAAGATTTTGCTCCTGGAGCCAGTCCAGAGGGGCCTGTACCTTACATCCTTCCATCCCTCTTATCTTGGATTACCTAGCCGAGTTGCTCAATAGGGGCCTCTCCTTCTCTTCTATTAAAATCCATGCTTCAGCCATTTCAGCCCATTACAATTCAGACCTACCCCTCTTCTTTCATCCTTTGATTAAACCATTCCTCAGAGGGGCCTCTAATATCAGACCTCCCAGAAGGCCTCCCATGCCAGCCCTGGGACCTGAATTATGTTTTAGAAAAACTAACCTTGACTCCTTTAGAACCTGCTGCTTCAACAGAATTGAAATACCTCTCCTGGAAGACTGCCTTTCTACTAGCCATCACCTCTGCCAGAAGGGTTTCAGAACTTCAGTCACTCATAGCTGTTGAGCCCGTCATCATTTTCCATGCAGACAGGGTCTCCCTGAGGACTAACCCTTCCTTATGCCCAAGGTGGTATCTGATATGACCCTCAACCAGGCCATACACCTACCCACCTTCTTTCCCAACCCTTAAAACAAGGGGGAAAGAATTCTGCACTCACTAGACGTGCACAGACAACTCCGATACTATTTGGACTGTACTAAACCCTTCAGAAAAACAGACCAGCTGCTTGTCAACTTTGCCCCAGGAGGAGAGGGGGAAGCCCATTTCCAAGCAAACCATTTCCAAGTGGATATCACACTGTATCCATTTCTGCTACAGACTACATGGGAACCCCCCCCCAAGTGTATTTATACCCATTCCACTAGGGCACTTCCACAGCCTTCCTCAGAGGAGTCCCCACTAGGGACATCTTGGAAGCTGCCACCTGGACCTCTGTCCATACCTTGACAAAGCATTACCGCCTACATATTTTTCTAAGTCTAGGGCAGGGTTTGCCTCTGTAGTTCTGCAGGGCTTGCTGACCCATGCACAGGGCTCTAACCTATCCTTCCACCCCTCTCTTCAGCTTTGGGAATCCTCCCACAGGTGATGACTGCAACAGTGAAACACGAAGAACATAGTACAATTGTGTACACTTACCATAAATGTAGATGTTAGTGTATTCACTGTTTCCCTCCCTCCATCCCCCTTATATCTTCTTTCCCTTGTGGGATATAAGCTTCCAATGGTGGCGTTTAGCCACCAGGACCACTTTACCTTATTTCCTTGTACATTAGGGGATGAAAAAATGATGTAATGATGTCAGCTGCCTTGCTTTATAGCACTGACGAACTGATATCAGACTACAGGCTGCAGCCGACACAGATAAACATTGACTCTGGTATTCCGATCAGCCGAGGGCTACCACAGCAGGCATTACCCACAGGTGATGACTGCAACAGTGAATACACTCGAACATCTACATTTATGGTAAGTGTACACATCTGTACTTTTTTTCTGTTCACTGCTTCCATGGTGGCATTCCACTTGTTCCTTCCATCTCCTTAGTATCATTTTTATGATAAAAATGTTTCACTTAGTGTAGCTGCACAGTAGTATAGTGTATTTATTTCTGTTATTCACTCATATCTTTCTTAATGGTTCCAATTACTGTGTTCATCTGTTCTACCAAATATCTAACAGTTTGGGTTTTATTCACTTCCTGTACTCTTTCTTCCATCTCTTAATATGTCTGTCTTCTATTAAATCAAGCAGGTCTTCCCTTAAATTATTCTCTTCTAGACAGGACATTCTCTTTGTTCTGTTTCATATTCTTTCCTTTGCTGTGCAATTCTAACTGGTCTTTCATACAAGTCTTCTGCGGAAGGTTCCAGAATTTTACTCCATGACATGTCCTCCTGTGTCTATTATACTACCTTCAGGGATTTATTGACAAGTCCTGTGATATTCAGAGTCTGCACACTAAACCCTTAACTGCCCAGCTGGTTTTGCTCTTCTATTTCTTTTTGTTGCTTTCCTGCTTTTCAGTAAATTCCCCTTTTGTTTTCTTGTTCCTTTCTTTTTAGTATTTGCAACATCTTGGAATGTCTTTATTTGCATATATCCTTGGAGCTGCATTTGTCATATTGGTTAGTACAGCCTTCTTTCTTTTCTGCATATTCAGATTTCTCTTTCTTTCCCAATTCCACACTTCTTTTTTATGCTTTTCGATAACTTCCAAAGTTTTGCCTCTTTTCTTTTAGCATTTCATCGGTCACACCTTTTTCCAGGCAGTCTAATGTTTCTTTAAATATTGTTTTGATCTGATTTGTTGTTTTCCCTGTAATTCATTGCCCATGTAAATTCAATACCTACACAGCGGTAATTCTTTCAGTACTAGTCTACATTTTATTAAGATCTCAGACCCTAAGTCTCTCTTGCGACATTAAAGACAAGTCAAAAACATTTAAAAAAAAACATCCACATAATTGGATGCTACTTCCCACCTGGCCAAAACATCCCTCCACTAGAAAACCTCCTCAGCTGGTCTACCCACCATCTCCCCCAAGAAACTATCATTTTAGGTGATTTCAGTATTGACTGGCAATCCTGTTCTGGCAACAATCCAACCCATCATGTACACCTTCATGGCTTCACCCAACTAGTCCAGTCACCAACCAGGTAAATAAAAACTCCAGCAAGCACACTACCCTGGACTGGATACTAGTCAGTAAGAGCCCCCACTCATATATAACAGGCTGCTTATCAGATAGCCTCAGTGATCACTCCCCAACATTTCTACTCAAAAAATACCTATACCAAGCTAAACCTGTCGGCTACTGTCAAATACGTAAAAAACTAAACTTTAACCCACTCACATTCATGTCATCCCTCAAAGAATGTAACTGGCATCCTCTAAAGTACCTCAGTCTAGATGACGCAGTTGAATTTTTTTAATACTACCTTCCTGAACATCCTTAATTACCATGCCCCCATAAGATTTTCCAGAACCAAAGCACAACCCTTCCCATGGCTACAGAAAACCACTAAGTCAGAAATGAAAAACAGGGATAAAGCCTGGGAGCACTGGCGCAAAACCAAAACCCCCTCAACTAGACAGAAATTCCTAGAACTACGCAATAGAGTCAAAAAGCTAATAAAACAGGACAAATTCCAATACTACCAGTCTGCCCTAGACTCCTCACAACACAGCACCAAACAATTCTGGTCCTCCTTAAACTCCATCCTCCACCCAGGTAAAGTCAGTACCCCTCCTCCTAACATCCCTCACTCCTCAGAAAATATTGCTACCTCATTCAACACACACTTCACCCAAACCATACTATCACTAGCTAAACAACACAAACCCCTCCAACCCACACTTTCAACTAGTAATCTCCCCACTGCCTTCTGTTTTTTTCCTGTACCTACCTCCAACATAAAAAAACTCTTAGCTAAACTTAAACCCACCAAATTAGCAGCAGACAACCTCCCAAGTGAATACCTACAAATCACAGCTGATGCTCTGGCCTACCCAGTATCCATCTTGATTAACCGATCTCTGTCAGAAAGTTACGTTCCCACACTGTGGAAAGTATCACATATAATTCCCCTCCACAAAGGCGGACCCTCCGTAGAACTAACCAATTACCGCCCCATAGCTATTCTCTCTCCACTCTCCAAAATACTAGAGAGATGCATACACTCTCAGGTCTCAGACTACCTCTTTACTAACAACCTCCTTTCCAGTACTCAGCATGGTTTCCGACCAAACCATAGCACCACCACTGCCTTACTCTCCTTTACTAACACTATCCTTCAGCATAAAAACAATGGCTATCTCTCCTCTGCTACTTTCCTAGACCTATCTAAAGCATTTGACATGGTCCCACACAAACAACTTATTTCTGTCTTCAATAACCTATCCTTCTCACAATCAGTCACCAACTGGTTTCAGAGTTACCTGTCTGACCGCCAACAATCCATTGTATGGCAGAATGACACATCTCCCCAACTACCTGTCTCCATAGGGGTTCTCCAAGGATCCATCCTTGGACCCCCTACTCTTCTCTGTTTACACCAATAATCTAGCCTCTGCCACCAAACATGGCACACTCATACAATACGCAGATGACTCAACCATCATCTGCTCAGCCCAGTCTCTACCAAAACTGCAAAAGGTCACACAGGAAGCATTTTCCTCTGTTGAAACATGGTTATCCGATGCCCAATTAATACTCAACCCAAACAAAACTAAACTACTCATCTTCCAACCCACCAAACATACTCAAAACAACTCTCACTTTAACATCACAGCAAAAGACAACACCACTATATACCCAACTGAACACACCAAATTTCTAGGAGTGGAAATAGACAATAAACTAAAATTTGACATTCACATATCCATGACCATAAAAAAAGTCCACAAAAAACTAGGAGCGTTATACAGAAATAAGCAATTTCTCACCAAAGCAGCAAAGATTTCAATAGCAAATTCCCACCTTATCTCCACCCTACTTTATGCCTCTCCAATATATACCAACCTAAGGCAATGCGATCTAAACAAGCTAGAGACCTGCTACAACAAAATCGCCATATTCGCCACAGGGGCATCCTACTGTAGTCACCACTGTCTCGCACTTGCTGAACTGGGCTGGCTTGAACTCCCTCACCTCCTTCAGTGGTATCAACTCTCACTTGCCCACAAACTAGTAAACCATCCACTAAATGTCCCATCCCTCCAGAAGCTACTCCAGCCCTATCGCACCACCAGACCACTAAGACCCAGCAACAAAAATCACCTGCAGATCACTAAAGCCAATAACTCTGCTGGTGAAGCACTATTCTCTTGCGCCATAGCCAAATTATAGAACTCACTCCCACCCACAATTACCTCCATACCATCATGCACCCACTTCAAAACTTTACTAAAAGCACACCTAAAATCATGCTGGCTATGCCCTTGCAACTCCCACTCTAATATCATCCACCCCATCCAACCACTACCTTTCTTTCCACTCCACTAACTACCTTGATTATAGCAAGCTCAGATGCTCATAAGCCTAGTACTTATTATACAGCAGGAACTTCTCATTGTAACACTTGTTAATGTCTGTTATGTACTTCACAGATAAAGATTCTAGTTGTCTACTGATGTACTATGTTCTTCATCTGTAAATATGTAGTAAGTAATTGCTATGTTAAATTGTTAATTGCTATGTAATCCAATGTAACTACTGTCTGTTTATTTTAACTGTGGAGCTTTTCTCCCCGGGCCTCTGCTGAAAATGGACCTACGTCCAGTCGGACACTCCCGGTCAACAAATTTAAATAAATAAAAACTTTTTTGTTTTCCAGGCCCAAGTAGTATCCTGAATACTTATTCTTCAGTAGCCATGACTGATTTCACAGAAACAGCTAACCTTTCACTACTCAAAACCAAAACCATAATCTTCACATCAGTACTTACACTTATTACCACTGAGTACTAGAAAGTAAATTTCCCGTCACTGAGAGAGAAAAGCGGTATCTCAGTGCAGGTGTTTTTGTACTTTACTGCTAGCTGCCATGCTCACTTTCTGTCTATCAGCATCCAGGTGAGTTGCAGGAAAATTTAACCTCTATAGTTAGAACTGTCCAATGAATCTAGACATGCTTTGGGCAACAGGGTCTTCAAACAGATTATAAGAGTATGATGTTCTTCGTGTTTCACTGTTGCAGTCATCACATTTGGGTTATCTGCCTGCAGGTAGCCCTCAGCCGGCCTGAATACCAGAGTCTTAGGATTTATGCGTCAGATGCTGTCGCTTCTTCCATGACGTCAGGTCTTCAGGGGTATAAAACATGCAGCCGACGCCATTACAACAGTCTTTCTTGCCGCGTGGTGCCCGAAGCAGAAGCAGTTTGCAAGTGTCAGTAGGCTGACTCCTGAAATTTTCGTTTTCGAGTTTCAGACCTGAAGACTTCAAAAAGATAAGTACCCCGTTGAGGATCGTTTTTTCTTGTTCTAACCGATGTCAGAAAAAATTAACAATTGTCTTGCCTGTAGAAAGCAAATACCTCATAGAGATTTTCATTCTTACTGCGTCACCTGTTTAGGCCCAGACCACGACGTCCCTCGCTGTTGGTTTTGTGCCTTGTTCAACGCCCAAACTATTTGTCGTCTGGCTTTTTTTTTAGCTAAATACTTTCGATGTTCATCGGGCATACAGCTGCAGTCATAACAGATGGGTTCTCCTGGCGTCGGTTGTCGTCGCTTCTTCCCTGACGTCAGAGCGACAGGGGTATAAAGGAACCAGCCGACGCCATTTTCTTCAGTCTTTCTTGCCGCACGGTGCCCGAAGCAGAAGCAGTTCGCAAGTGCCGGTCGGCCAGCTCCTGAGATTACGAAAATTTGGAAACCGAAGTCTTCTTAAAAGCTCAGTACCCCATTGGGGAAACTTTTCTTGCCTCAGACCGATGTCAGACAAAGTTAATAATTGTATTTCTTGTGGGAAGCAAATACCGCATAAGGATTTCCATTCCCTCTGTATACCTTGTTTAGGCCCAGACCATGACGTCTCGGTCTGTCGCTTTTGTGCTACATTCAACAAACGCACTATTAAGCGTTGGGCGGAGTTCGCCCAGCATTATTTTGGGAAAGCATTTAACTATACTATGTCGTCGGATACTCCGACTCCGGTTTTGTCTAAAAAATACAAAGACAAGGACCGACACACGAGGTCCGCGGCCTCTACCGACACCATGCCAAAGCCGACTACACGTGGTCCAGTTCTCAGCGAGGCGCCTACGCAGCCCCTGACTACCAACGACCTGTCTTTGACGGTGTCTCCTGTGCCCGAGGTGGCAGGCTCCTCGGCCCACACCCCGACTACAGATACTGAAGCCACTCTTGGCGTTGAAACTCAGAATGTGGACAGGTCCACCTCCACTCAAGGTGTCTTCAGACCTTCCTCTTCTTTCTCCATCAAGGTTTTCACAAAGTCTAAAGCAACCATGCACTCTGAGACCAGCTACACAGGGCCCATCTCCAGGCCCCATGCCTAAGAAACAGATGCTTAAAATGGCTGAGGATTTAATTACTCTTATCAGAGGTTCTCAGCCCCCTCCGGACAAAAGGTCTAAAGTGGAGGAAGATTCCCCCTCCTCTGATCAGGGCTCCATTATTTCAGAGCACTCTGATGATCAGGAACATTCTTACTCCCCTTTTGAAGACTCTGATGCGGAGGAGTCCATCCATTCTGTATCCCCCCCTGAGGATAACTCATTTGGGGAAACTTTGCATACCTTAAGGGAACACTTCCACTGGGAAGGCCAGGATTATTCAGATTCCAAGAAAAGGCTCAGGGAATTTCTCTTGCTTCCTTAGCACAGGCCTCTGGCTATACCTCCTGTCTTGGACATCCTAGATGATGTTTACTCGGAGGCCTGCCTTAACCCGGACTCTCTACTTCCAGCTCCAGTTAAGCCTGACGGGTACTACAGGGTCCCTGACTCACACCAATTTCTATACAAAAGCCATGCTGCTGACCCAGAAACCATCTCAGGGCCCCAAGGGAGTTAAGGCCTCCATTGCTAAAAATCCATTACCTTCCAAGAGAGATTCCAGATCCTTAGAAAGGTGGGGAAAAAAGGTATATACCTCGGCTACCTTATCCATGAGGGCCTTAAACTGTCAGTTTCATATGCTAAAATACCAACAGTTTTTGTTATCACAATTGAAAAGTAAAATGTCACAACCTGAACAACCAGACTTGAAGGAGTTGCAGGATTTGATGCATAGTGCAGAACAAGTGGGTAAGCATACCTTACAATGTGGTTTTGATGCTCTAGAGGCCTCACGTAGAGCTGCTGTTACAGGATCAGTCATACGTAGGCATGCCTGGCTCAAGGAACAAGCCTTGCCTGAGCATGTCAAAGCTAAATTACTAGACGCCCCTCTTCAAAAGGATGTACTATTTGGTGCTAATGCTGAGGAGGTATTAAGGAAAATGGAGGAAAAGGCTAAATCAATGCAAACTGTGAAAGAATTTCTACAGGTTCAACCCCCACGTTTTAGTAGAAATTGGCCTTCCAAAAACTGGTCCTTTCCTGCCCCAGACAGACCCCAAAGAGGCAGATACAGGCTCCCGAGGGGCAGAGGACAATCCCAAGGATCGTATAACGGCAGACAATGGCAAGCTCTTACACAAAGAGGTGGTGAGGATAACTCACAATCTTTCAGAAAGCAAACCCAATGACTTTCCCCTTTGCATGCCAACCAGGTCTCAAATGGCAGCCCCCTTAGGAGGAAAGCTGGCATTATTTTCAAAAATTGGCATATTGTCACAAAGGACAAATGGATCCTGGACATTATAAACAGAAGCTACAAATTCCTTTTTCACACCCTTCCAAAAATGAGAGGCATGCCAAACCTGCCACACAATCAAAGGGCAGAGGCACAAAGGCAAATTACAGATCTCATAAACATGAAAGCTATTCAAGAGGTACCTACGCACGAACAAGGTCAAGGTTTTTATTCCAGGCTATTTCTGGTGCCAAGGAAGGGAAAAGATTAGAGACCTATTTTGGATCTATCCATCCTAAACACATTTCTACTCGTACCAAAATTCAAGATGCTCACTCTACAGCAACTTCTTCCCATGCTGGGCAAGGAGTCTTGGCTGGTAACATTGGACCTCAAGGAGGCATACCTGCATGTCCCAATCAGACAGAATTGCTGAAGGTACCTCAGATTTCTTGCAGGTTCAATCCATTATCAATTCTCTACATTGCCCTTTGGCTTATCTACTGCACCCAGAGTATTCACGAAATGCCTGGCGTCAGTAATTGCCTACTGCAGACTTCAAGGGATACAAATATATCCCTATTTGGACGACTGCCTGATCCAAGCGGACAGCAAGCACATTCTTCTGAAACATCTGGCTTATGTAATAATGTTATTGAACTCTCTGGGATACACAGTCAACAAAAAGAAATCAAGGGTAATACCCTCTCGGAAGATAATTTTTCTGGGTGCCAATTTGGACACAAACACCCAGACGGCCTACCTCACGCCAGAGAAGCAGGGGCAACTAATTCAATACTTCAGAACACTAGCAAATTGCACCAGGCTGACTGCAAGAAAATCCTGCAGGCTCTGGGATTCATGGCATCTTGCATCTTACTAATCCCATGTGCAAAGCTGCATATGAGGAAACTACAATGGTACCTGAAAAACATATGGTCTCAACACAGCCACAGTTTGGAAACAATAATACCACTAATTCCATGTCTGCAAAAGGAATTTCTGTGGTGGGCTCAAGCATGTCAAACAAACACAGGTCTTCCATTCAGCAAACCTCAAGCAAATCAAGTCATCACAACAGATGCCTCTGACTACGCCTGGGGGCGCACATGACAGACCGGTGCATTCAGGGGAAATGGACCCAAAAAGAAAAGCACCTTCACATTAATCAAAAAGAAATGCTAGCAGTAATAAATGCTATTATAGCTTTCAAGGACCTTCTACAACCAGGTCAACTATTGATAAGAACGGACAACACCACAGTTATGTGGTACATAAACAAGCAGGGAGGAACACATTCTTACCCCCTATACAGACTGGCCATGTCACTTTGGAACATGGCCATGGACTTACAAATGGAACTACAAGCACAGTACTTGCCAGGCAAGGAAAACACGCTGGCAGACAACCTAAGCAGGAAAATGACAGATCCACACGAATGGAAGTTGCATCCAAAAGTTTTTACAGAAATAATCCAAGAATGGGGAAGGCCAGACATAGATCTCTTTGCCTCCCACAAAAATCATCAATTGACAAAATTCTGCTCAAGGATCTTCCATCCAAAGGCCTGGAGAGTGGACGCTCTCTCTTTCAGTTGGACATCAATGACAGTTTATGCCTTCCCACCTCTTCCTCTGCTGCCCAAAATTCTATTGAAGACCAGAGCAGACATACCAAAGATGATCCTCATTGCTCCGGACTGGCCAAGGCAACACTGGTACCCACTCCTGAGGAGCCTGACGCATTCCCCACCATGGACCCTGCCTCTAATGCCTCTTCTTCTGACTCAACACAGCTTCAAAACTCTTCACAGTCAGCTAAAAAGACTCAATCTAGCCGCATGGAAGATTCCTTAGCATCACAGCAGGCCCTACTCTCCAAGGAGGTGCAGGATGTCATTTTGGAGGCCAGAAGGCCATCAACTAGAAAAGCTTACTCCGCAAAATGGAAATGTTTTTGTGTCTGGAATGAGAAAAAGGGCCAGGACCCTGGAAAACTGAATTTACCTCAAATACTACAATATTTGGTTGAACTGCTAAGCAGTGGACTTTCTTTCTCCTCCATCAAAATCCATGCCTCAGCCATTTCTGCAGAATACAACACTGATCCACCTTTATTCTCTCACCCTCTCTTAAGACAGTTCCTCAGTGGGGCTAAGAATTTAAGACCTCCAAGGAAACGACCAATACCTGCTTGGGATCTTAATTTCATTCTGGAAAAACTGACCTTGCCTCCTTTTGAGCCAGCTGCCTCATCAGATTTGCAATATTTGTCCTGGAAAACAGCTTTCCTTCTGGCTATCACCTCAGCTCGTAGAGTTTCAGAACTACAGGCTCTCATGGCTGTCCAGCCTTTTATCATCTTCCATCAGGACAGAGTTTCCTTACGAACCAACCCGTCCTTTATGCCTAAAGTGGTATCCAGGGTAGCTTTAAATCAGGCCATACATTTACCTACTTTTTATCGTAATCCTCAAAACAAAGGGGAGAGATTACTACATTCCTTGGACATCCACAGACAACTGCGTTATTATTTGGACAGAACAAAGCCTTTCAGAAAATCAGAACAGCTCTTTGTGGCCTATGCGGTAGGAGCTCAAGGAAAGCCAATTTCCAAACAGACTATCTCAAAATGGATATCCCACTGCATACGCTTTTGCTATTCCTTTCATGGCAAAACTGTACCTACAGGCATTAGAACTCATTCCACCAGGGCCACAGCCACCTCTGCAACCTTCCTCAGAGGAGTTCCTACCAAGGATATTTTGGAAGCAGCCACTTGGAGTTCTGTGCATACCTTCTCCAAGCACTACAACCTACCACTATACTCCAAATCTAGAGCAGGCTTTGCCACTGCAGTCTTGCAGGGCATTTTGGCTCCTCCTAGTTCCACCTAGTGCCTACCACCCCTTTCTTAGCTTTGGGATTCTACCCATCTGTTATGACTGCAGCTGTATGCACGATGAACATAGTACAGTTTTGTACCTACCATAAATGTAGATGTTCGAGTGCTAATACAGCTGCAGTCCAGGTTTCCCTCCCTCCTTCCCCTCTTGGGACAGGCCTATAGGCTAGCACATCCTCATACAACCTGATTGGGGTATTCATTTATGATGTATTTGCTTGCAACTACTGTATTTTGATTATATTGCACTGCATTATTACACAAATTTATGTATTGCCTTCCTTCTGGGGGCACCTGACATGTGGGGCAAGAAAAACTGAAGAAAATGGTGTCTGCTGGTTCCTTTATACCCCTGTCGCTCTGACGTCAGGGAAGAAGCGACGACAACCGATGCCGGACCTAGACTTTGGAATTCGGCCGACCGAGGACCCGCCTGACGGCAGGAGAATCCATCTGTTATGACTGCAGCTGTATTAGCACTCGAACATCTACATTTATGGTAGGTACAAACCTGTACTTTCTCGATCTCCATACTCCAAAATGGCTTTGTTAAGCCATCCGATTTCCGATCTAAAGACAGAGACAGACCGCATAGGTCCAAAACTGCCAACAATGCTTCTGTTAAGCTAGTCGCCAGTCCGCCGGTACTCAGTGAGGCACTTTCCCAGCCCCTGATACCTGCTACTACAGATTCGCAGGCCTCTACTGAGACCCATTCGGAGTTCGGTATGTTGTGAGATGCTTCTTCGACTATGGAACCTGTGGATGTGTCTACCTTGGATGGGTCCGGAGCCGCTGTGCAGGCACCGACATCTGAGGGTGTATTCAGGCCTACCGATTTTCATATTAAACCGATGACTTTGTTTCAAGCTAAGAATACCGAATTCCTCAGGCCTAAAGCTCGCATTACATCTAGAAAACAGACAACAAAACCACATTCTCAGGCCCGTATGCCTCAAAAACAAATGATTAGAATGGCTAAAGACCTTCTTACCTTAATTAGGGGAAGCCAGCCTTCCCCCTCTTAAGAGACCTAGAACTGATTTTCTTTCTGATTCTTCTGATTAGGAATCTGATATCTCTCTTCCTTCTAATACCAGTATTTGCCCTTATCTGCTTATGAGGATTCTGATGCAGAGGATTCAATTCCCTCTGCTTCCCCCTCCAGAAGATTTTTCTTTTGGTGAAACCTTGCATACCCTTAGGTAGCATTTCCACTGGGAAAGCCAGGACTATTCAGAGTCTAAAAAGAGACTTCAGGAATTTTTACTCCTGCCTCAACACAGGCCTCTAGCTATCCCTCCTGTTCTGGAGATTGTAGATGTTTTCTTGGAATCCAGCCTTACCTCAGACACTTTGCCTTCAGCTCCCAGGAAACCGGACAGGTACTACAGAGTACCTGACTGTCAAATTCCTCTTCAAGAATCCTACTGCGGATCCAGAGTCCATTTCCCAAGGACCAAAAGGCATTAAGGCTACTACTGCCAAAGTCCCACCCCTTCTGATAAGGGACTCTAGAGCTTTAGACAGATGGGGTAAGAAGGTCTACACTTCTGCTACTTTGGCCATTAGGGCTTTAAATTGTCAGTTTCTTATGTTAAAGTATCAGCAGCATATTATGGCACTACTTAAACAGAAAATGTTGTTGATTCCTGACTGTGCTGAACACAAAAATTTGCAAAAGTGAATGTATTCAGCTGAACAAGTTGGTAAACATACTTTGCAATGTGGTTTTGATGCTTTAGAAGCATCTTGCAGGGCTGCTGTCACTAGAAGGCATGCTTGGCTTAAGGAACAAAACCTGCCAGATTATGTTAAAGTTAAACTACTGGATGTACCCTTAAACCAAGGCCGCCTTTTTGGCAACAAAGCAAAAGAAGTCCTCAAAAGGATGGAGGAAAAAGCTAAATCTATGCAAACTGTTAAAGATTTCTTACAAGTACAGCCTCCTAGATTCAGTAGGCATTGGCCTTCAAAGAACTGGTCTTTTCCAGTCCCTTCCAGGCCTTCTCAGTCCAAACCTAGGAGCAGCAGACCACCAAGACTTCAGTCCCAGGCTATGCACAGATCTAAACAGTGGGGGGCTCTCACTTCCAAAGCAGGGAGTAGTAAGCCACCCCCTATGGAAAAATGCCACAATGATTTATCCTTAACTCTTCCAAGCCCTGCTCAACTACTTGTTCCCTTAGGAGGAAAGCTTATCCTGCATGCAAAAAAACTGGGAACTCGTTACCCAGGACAAATGGGTTTTAAGCATAGTTTCCCTAGGATAAATACTCCACTTCTCCCAACCCCAAGTGGATGGCCAGACCTCCCCCCAAATCAGTGGGCCGAGGCCCAAAAACAAGTGCTCTCGCTCCTCGGTATCAGGGCTATTCAGCCTGTCCCAGCAGAACAAAGGGGACAAGGTCCCAGCAGAACAAAGGGGACAAGGTTTTTATTCAAGACTGTTCCTGGTTCCCAGAAAAGAAAACTCCTGGCATCCTATCCTGGACCTGTCTATTCTCAACACCTTTCTGGTGGTTCCAAAACTCAAAATGCTAACTCTTCAACGGTTTCTTCCTGTGCTAGCTAAGGATGCCTGTCTGGCAACCCTAGACTTAAAAGAAGCTTAGCCATACATCCCAATAAGGGAATCCTGTAGACAATACCTATTTTTCAGGGTGGGCTCCATGCACTATCACTTCTCTGCACTTCCCTTTGGCTTATCTACTGTGCCCAGGGTATTCACAAAGTGCCTAGCTCCAGCCATTGCATTTGGCAGGCAGAGAAGTATTCAGATTTACCCATACTTGGACGATTGCCTGATTCAGGCAGAAAGTCAGGACTTGCTATTACAACACCTGTCATTTGTAAAGAGACTTTTAACCTCACTGGGGTACACCATCAACAAGAAGAAATCACACCTAGTACCCTGCCAACAGATTGTATTCTTGGGAGCAAGCTTGAACACAACTTCCCAGATGGCATTCCTCACTCCGGAGAAACAAGTTTATTTGACAACCTACTTCAACCTACTGGCCACAAAAACCCAGCTATCTGCAAGTAAAATCTGCAAGCCCTGGGGTTCATGGCCTCTTGCATTCTGTTAATTCCATATGCAAGACTGCATATGAGGAAACTTCAATGGTATCAAAAAAGTCTATGGTGTCAACATTCTCAGGACCTGGAAACAATGATTCCTATCATTCCTTGTCTTAGGGCAGAGTTCCTTTGGTGGGCAGAAGCCTGCTACCTCAACAAGGAACTCCCTTTTACTGTACCCCCTGCCACCCAAACCCTAACCACCGATGCATCAGACTATGCATGGGGGACTCGCATGGCAGGGCAGTGCATTCAGGGCAAATGGAACCCAAAACAGATGCACCTGCATAAAAATAAAAAGAAATGTTAGCTGTACAGAATGTTCTGACAGCCTTCAAAGACCTTATTCTTCCAGAACAATTACTGGTAAAGACAAACACCACAGTTATGTGGTACATAAAGCAAGGGGGAACCCACTCCTACCCTCTCTGCCGACTAGCCATGGCTCTATGGAACACAGCCCTGAGCTACCAAGTGAACCTACAAGCTCATTCCCTGCCAGGCAAACTAAATTCACTGGCAGACAACTTAAGCAGAAATCTCATGGACCCGCACGAATGTAAACTGGAACCCAAAATATTCAAGCTCTTGAGGAACAAATGGGGGACACTAGAGGTAGACCTGTTTGCCTCCCCTCAGAACTACCCATTGAACAAATTCTGCACCAGAACTCCCCACAGTCAAGCTTGGAAGGTGGATGCCTTGTCCTTTACCTGGGAAAGCCTCTCAATTTATGCCTTTCCCCCTCTGCCTCTCCTCTCGAAGGTTCTACTAAAGATCAAACAGAACAAGCCAAGGAAAATCCTGATTGCCCCAGACTGGCCACGTCAGCACCGATACCCCCTATTGCATAGTCTAACAGTGCTGCAACCATGGCACCTGCCTCAGACCCTTTCCCTGCTGTCCCAGCAGGCGGGCCAGATTCTACACCCTCAGTTTCAAACCCTGAACCTTGCAGCCTGGCTAATTCCCTGAGCTCACCTCTAACAACCCTCAGTAAGCAGGTGCTGGATGTCATTCTTGAGGCAAGGAGGCCTAGTACTAGAAATTCCTATTCAGAAAAGTGGAAAAGATACTGTTCTTGGAGCCAGGCTCAGGGGATGGACACAACAGTGCCCAGCTTACCTCTTATTCTAGACTACTTAACAGAAATGCTGTACAAGGGCCTATCTTTCTCTTCAATTAAGATTCATGCCTCTGCCATTTCAGCACATTATAATACTGAGCCACCCCTCTTCTCTCATCCCCTGTTAAAACAATTCCTAAGAGGGGCCAAAAATTTAAGACCCCCCCCCCAGGAGAGCTCCCAGTCCGGCCTGGGACCTTAACTTTGTATTGGAAAACTCACTCTTCCCCTCTTTGAACCAGCTGCTACAGCAGAGTTGAAATTCCTTTCTTGGAAAACAGTCTTACGACTAACCATCACTTCTGCAAGAAGAGTGTCTGAACTGCAGGCCCTCATGGCAGTGGGAACCCTTCATTATCTTCCATGCGGACAGGGTTTCCCTTAGGACTAATCCATTTTTTATGCCCAAGGTGGTGTCTAGTGTGGCTCTAAACCAGTCCATTAATTTGCCTACTTTTTTCCCTAATCCTCAAAATAAGAGGGAAATGATACGGCATTCTCTGGATGTGCACAGACAGCTTAGATTCTATTTGGACAGAACTAAGTCTCTCAGAAAATCTGACCAGCTGCTAGTTAGCTTTGCTGCAGGGGTAGACGGAAAGGCCATTTCAAAGCAAACCATTTGCAAATGGATAGCCCATTGCATCCATTTCTGAAATCCAAGTCACTGCGAGCCACGCGCTCTAGTGAGCTAAATCTCGCCACAACATTGAATAGAACATGCTGGAGGGATAGATTGTCACAGAGACTCCCCATGCTTTGGAACAAAATTCCTAACTACATTAGGCAGAGCCCCTCACTAACACTCTTCAAGAGAAGCCTTGACCAGTGGATGGGTAACAGAAAATACACCCCTGGGATCACTTCATTGGCTCTGCTTGACAGAGGCTCAGTTAATTAATCAGTGGGGCAGCGAAAGCCGACACACTCTGGCTAGGCTTAAAAATGCCCTCGGGCAGATAGCCTAGTACCTACCTATGAACCTAAGCACCATGGAAAATCTACCCGACAGGGGATAAGATCACATTCCACCAGGGCTGCATCTACCTCTACGGCATTTCTCGGAGGAGTCCCTAGGAAGCTGCTACCTGGAGCGCTCTGTACCTACTTTCACCAAGCATTACCACCTGAGCTCTGTACCTACTTTCACCAAGCATTACCACCTGCTTATCCTTTCTAAATCCAGAGCTGGATTTGCCACAGCAGTCTTACAAGGCCTGATTGCTAGCCCTAATGCTTTTTAACTGCCTCCACCCCTCCTTAGCTTTGGGAATCAACCTAAATGTGATGATTGTAACAGTGAAACATGAAGAACATAGTACAGTTGTGTACACTTACCATAAATATAGATGTTAGAGTGTATTCACTGTTGCAGTCCTGGTTACTCTCCCTTCAGCACCCTGACTTCTCTTGGCTCTACCTTTCCTTCTTGTTTGGCATATCATGAGTATTTGCTTTTTGCTGGGGATGCCCCATATCATATAATTGCTTCCTGTTGTGGGGGCACCTGACATCTGGGGCAAGAAAAACTGATGTAATGGCGTCGGCTGCATGTTTTATACCCCTGACGACCTGACATCATGGAAGAAGCGACAGCATGTGATGCAGAAATCCAAAGACTCTGGTATTCACGCCGGCTGAGGGCTACCTGCAGGCAGATAACCCAAATGTGATGACTGCAACAGTGAATACACTCTAACATCTACATTTATGGTAAGTGTACACAACTGTACCTTTTGCCACTACTCTCAAACACTTGACTAGGATTAATAAGCTAAGACTCTGCTGAATAAGTTTTGCAGGGTGTGTACTTTATTTACCATTAATCACATAGCACTTCAACACCATGATTACAACTGGCTGACCTCAAGTTGAGCTTTATTCCATGCTGTTAACCTCATGCTGATTTGTAAACTGCTCTTTTTAGGTCAGCGCCCTACTGTTTGGCTCCCTGTTCTTTCACTCTGCTTTCTGTAATCTTCTGACTCAATACTGTCCCAAATAGTACCCCAGCATAGTTGTCGTGGTGGTAAAGTCATCCTGAGCTCTCTCTCAAACATTTAGAACACCATCCCCTTTCACAATCAAACCTGTGAAATACTTAATTACAGTTTAGTTAAGCACAAATCCCCTGGAGCTATTCGGCATAGTAAAACCAAATGTAAGTGTGTAAAATACTGGTGGCATGACTTGAAATACCTGTTTGTCTGACAATACCGACCAAGTTGAGAGACATGTTTTAATAATTATGGCTGCTGAGATGTTGAGTTATGTATGTTTTCACTTTTCAAGATATTTTGCATTTTATGTGTTTATACTAAGGTAATCTTGTGTGTGGTTTCAATGCTATTCTGTATTATTTTAAGTGTAGACTTTATTTAAAAGTATGATGCTTGCGTATTATCGCTGCCACATTTGTAACCCTGTGAAGTTCCTGATGTTATAAACAACTGGCGTTATAGTGAAGTAAAAGGGGTGTGTGAAGTCCCAAACAGCTTTGCATCACCATGTTTCTGAAAGAGGAACTGCAATAACAGGCTTCCCTGGTAACATCATTTACTGCTGTAACTTCATGCAAAATAAAATGAACAGGGAAGAATAAGTAATGCAGCTGTTAGTACTTCAAGAAGCACTGAGTCTTCCACAGTGCAATCTAATGATTGTGTTTAGTGTTACTGAATACTAATTTAAGGAAAGTGATTATCAGCCAAATACAAACCAAAGTGAGTTACACAGGCTTGCAGTGCTATACATAACCAAACACAGTTTTAAAAGAACATAACACGGCACGTCCAAAAAATTACCGAATGCACAGCTATACATGACTACACGTCCAAAAAAGTAACCGATTGCACGCCTTATTTCAGCCCTCCATGAAGTGAGAGCAAAACAAAATGGTTAGAAATGCCCATGTGAAGAAGCACCTTAATCAGAAGCCTGAATAGCTACTGTTTGCCTTAATGAACTTTTCCATTCAGTCACAGTGCTAAACGACGGTACCCAGGAAGACACATTTTTCCATTACTCCTGGACCTGTTTCAGAAGCCGTGGGATAAAGTAATTTGGAGTTTACACATCCCATTTCACAGTAACATCAAATAGTTTTGGTATGACTTTACCAGTAAGGGTGACTTCCAGATGTGGTTGCAATAATACTCAAGTACCAAAAATATCATAAGTGGTTTGTTACACTTTTACTGTATCTTTGTTCCTCAGGTTTTCAAACTTATAATGCTATACTGAGTCCTGACTGAAAGTGGTCTCCTGTTTGGTCCGTTCCACCTGTGCAGTTACTGAAGTTGATAAGTAAAAGTAGTACTGTTACCTAGAGTTGCAGTTTGTTCAAGTTTCTGTTGTTTTCCGTGTCCTGTATTTTCATATTTCACATGAAGGAAAGGCTCCTCTGATGAACCTCGTATAAATACTTGGTTAACTACTAAGTCTGTGTTCTATGACTTGTACTATGAAAATTTATGCAGTAGTCATTCCTGTGCCTTTCTGGCCTCTGGATTGTGAAACAGTACCTTACTGTAGAAAGGACGGCATCACTCATAGGGCCATTGTAATTAAATCATCAAAAAAACTAAGATTCTGTCCACGTGAGTGTATCTGTTTACATTTAATATTTGTATAAAGTATTTGTTCCACTTGTGTAGTGTCTTATTATCAAATGCAGCAAAATTCTTTGCTTTTTTCCAAACTGGAACCAATTGTGTCATTGCATATCTGTAACCTCCCTTCTACTCGGCGTGAAAAAATGTCCTTCCTCTTCAGAGTAATATTGCATGAATGCATGTTGGGGATCAGTACAGTAATAAGGTTTCTGTCAGTCCTTGCCAGCATTTTATATCAGCAAAACATTCTGATGTTCAGTGCTATAGCAAAGTCGCCTGTTACTTGTGGAATTTGCTCTTATTTAAACAACTCAGAACAAAATGCATATGAACCCATAAAGGAGGGGGTCACAAAGGACATAATTATTCATGTCCTGCTATTCTCATGTTGCAGTATTCATTACAGTAGGGAGGCTGCTGCCTGCAGCGCCGCCATCTGGCCAGTATACCAAAGTCTTTGCTCCTGGAGGGTATGTGTGATGTCCCTTATCAGGGCCATAACCTGACGTAGGGTATAAAATGACGGCTGCATGTACCTGCTTCAGAATTTTTCTGCTGCAGTTAATGTTGGACTCCTGTTTGCCAGTTCCAAAAGCAGATTATGTTCTAAAGATGACCGGTTAAAGTTACTGCTCCAAACCAGACTGCTTCATCAAACGATACAGATAAGTGCCCTGTTGGGTTTTTCTTTGCCTTTTGATTACTGTTAAGACGTACATGTCAACTAGAAAGGGGAAGTATGCTTGTGGGGGACAAATTCTTCACAAGGACATGCACGAAAAGTGTGTATTTTGCTTAGGCAAGGCCATGACCATATGTCCTTCCCCATTTGCAAATATTTTGTTCCAAAAACACTTCACAGCCATCTGGCCACATTAAAATTGTATTTGGAAAAGCAGAGATTACGACATCTTGCATTCAGTATAGAAGGGGGGAGTAGGCCCGTCTGACAAGCCGACGAGGATTAAGGCCAAGAAAATCAGGCTGGAATCCCATGCTGCGCCTTAGGCATTTGAGCAGATTCCTAAGGTTGATGAAAGCCCGGGATCTTCTCAGACCTCTTTTTCCAAACCAGGCCTGGGAACCTCAGTGGAAGCTAGGATGGCGGAAACTTTAGGTACGAGGCTAATCAGCCATCAGATCCTGATGGTGGAGGGGGGAACCACAATTCATTCATTCGGAGGGCCCTTCTCCTTCACTTCCACCCAAACAGACGTCAGCTCCAAATGTTCTTCGTGTTTCACTGTTGCAGTTATTACATTTGGGTTATCTGCTTGCAGGCAGCCCACAGTCAGCCTGATTAACAAAGTCTTGGGTCCTGCGTCGGTTGCTGTCCCTTCTGCCATGATGTCATGTCAGGGGTATAAAACATGCAGCTGATGCCATTACATCAGTCTTTCTTGATGTGTGGTGCCCGAAGCAGAAGCAGTTCGCAAGTGCCGGTTGGCCGACTCCTGAAATTTTTCGTTTTCGAGTTTCAAAACCAAAGTCTTCAACTAAAGCTAAGTACCTCGTTGGGGAAACTTTTTCTTGCTCCTTACCGATGTCAGTAAAAGTTAATTGCATTACTTGTGGAAAGCAAATACCTCATAAAGATTTTCGTTCGTACTCTATTCCTTGCCTAGGCCCTGACCACGACGTACCTTGCTGTCGGTTTTGTGCTTTATTTAATCAGTGCACTATCCATAAGTATATTTTCGCCTCTAAATATTTCGGTTCTCGGTCTAATTATCCAGAAATGTTGTTGGTTAGCCATCCGATTACCGGGATTCCAAAAAATCTCAAAGATAAAGACAAAGACAGGCCCAAGCTGCCGACGACGCTTCTCCTAAGTCAGTCACCAGTTCGCTGGTACTCAGTGAGGCGCTTTTGCAGCCCCTGATACCCGCTACTTCTGATTCGCAGGCCTCTACTGAGACCCACTCGGAGTCCGGTATGCCGCAAGATGCTTCAACTATGGAACCCGCAGATGTCTCTACCTTGGATGGGTCCAGAGCTGCTGTGCAGGCACCGGCTTCTGAGGGTGTATTCAGGCCTTTGGTCTTGCATATTAAACCAACGCCTCCTTCTTCTCTTAGGCCTAAATCTCGAACCATGCCTAAAAAACCGACGCCCAGACCCCATGCTCAGGCCTCTATGCCTAAAAAACAAATGATAAGAATGGCTGAAGATCTAATAACTCTAATCAGGGGTAGCCACCCCCCCCCCTTTCTAAGAGGCCTAGGACCGAAGTGGTTTATGAATCTTCTGACCAGGATTCTGTTTTTTCTGATTCTTCTGATGATCTGGATTTGCCCTTATCTACTTATGAGGATTCTGATGCAGAGGACTCCATTCCCTCCACCTCCCCTCCAGAGGATTTTTCTTTTGGGGAAACCTTACATACTCTAAGGGAGCATTTCCACTGGGAAAGCCAGGATTTTTCTGATTCAAAAAAAGAGGCTTAGGGATTTCTTACTCCTACCTCAGCATAGGCCTTTAGCTATTCCTCCTGTACTAGACATTGTTGACGATGCTTTTTCGGAATCTAGTTTTGCCCCTGGTTCCTTGCCTTCTGCTCCCAGAAAACCAGACAAGATACTACAGGATCCCTGAGTACACAAGTTCCTTTCTAAAAATCCTATTGCAGATCCAGAGACTATTTCACGGGGGCCCAAGGGCGTTAAGGCTTCTGCTGCTAAAAATTCTACCCCTTCTGATAGAGACTCCAGGGCGCTGGATAGATGGGGTTAGAAGGTTTACACTTCTGCAACCTTGGCCATTAGGGCTTTAAACTGCCAATTTCATTTGTTAAAGTATCAGCAACATGTTATTGGATTGCTTAAACAGAAAGTGATGTTGATCCCTGACTATGTGGAAAATAAAGAACTACAGGATTTAATGCATTCTGCTGAACAAGTTGGAAAACATACTTTGCAATGTGGTTTTGATTCATTAGAGGCCTCTTGCAGGGCCGCTGTTACTGGGTCTGTGCTCAGAAGGCAGGCTTTGCTTAAGGGGCAATCTTTGCCTAATCATGTTAAAGCTAAATTGTTGGATGCTCCCTTAAATCAGGACCGCCTGTTTGGCAACAAGACTGAAGAAGTTCTTAAAAAGATGGAAGATAAAACCAAATCTATGCAAATTGTTAAAGATTTCTTACAAGTTCAACCTCCTAGATTTAGTAGACACTGGCCCTCTAAGAACTGGTCCTTTCCAGCCCTTCCAGGTCTTCTCAAGCCAAACCCAGAAACAGCAAAAACCCCAGGTTTCAGTCCCAGGGGACACACAGGACTAAGCAGTGGGGGGCCAAATCTGGGAGTAATAAGACTCCCCCATATGGTAAACTGTCTCAATGACTTCCTTTTAAAATTTCCAAGCAGTTATCAACTGACTGCCCCTTTGGGGGGAAAGATTGCTCTTCATGCAAAGAACTGGAAACTCATTACCCCAGGACAAATGGGTTTTAAATAATAGTGTCCCAAGGATACAGATTTCACTTCCACACGTTGCCAAGCGGGTGGCTGGACCTACCCCCAGATCAGTGGGCAGAGGCCCAAAAACAAGTACTTTCTCTCTTAAGCATGGGGGCTATTCAGCTGGTACCAGAAGAGGAAAAGGGACAAGGTTTCTACTCGAGACTTTTCCTGGTACCCAGAAAAGACAATTCATGGCATCCTATCCTGGACCTGTCTACTCTAAACACCTTTTTGGAGATTCCAAAATTCAAGCTGCTGACTCTTCACCAATTACTTCCTATGCTAGGCAAAGATGCCTGGTTGACAACACTAGATTTAAAAGAAGCATACCTGCACATCTCAATCTGGGAATCTTGCAGAAGATACCTACGCTTCAAAGCAGGCTACACGCATTATCCGTTCTCTGCACTGCCCTTTGGCTTATCTACTGCGCCCAGGGTATTCACAAAATGCCCAGCTCCGGTTATTGCATTTTGCAGGCAAAGAAATATTCCAATGTACCCATACCTGGACGATTGTCTAATTCAGGCAGAAAGCCAGGGCATACTTTTGAGTCATCTGGGCTTTGTACAAAGGGTTCTAACTTGTCTGGGGTACACCATAAATGGAAAGAAATCACACCTGGTACCCTGTCAACAAATTATATTCCTGGGAGCAAGCTTGAATACAACTTCCCAGATGGCCTACCTCACGCCAGAGAAACAAATTCATTTGACAACCTACTTCAAACAAGTGGCCACAAAAACCCTGCTATCTGCAAGACAAATACTGCAAGCCTTGGGGTTCATGGCCTCCTGCATTCTTCTACTTCAATATGCAAGACTGCATATGAGGAAACTACAGTGGTATCTAAAAAGCCTATGGTGTCAACATTCAAAGGATCTAGAAGCAATGATTCCTATCATACCTTGCCTATGCCTAGAGTTTCTTTGGTGGGCAGATGCCTGCCACCAAAACAAGGGACTACATTTCACACCACCCCCTGCTGCCCAAACGCTGACAACAGATGCATCAGACTATGCATGGGGGGCTCACCTGGCAGGGAAGTGCATTCAGAGCAAATGGAACCCTAGTCAAATGCACCTGCATATCAGTCAAAAAGAAATGTTAGCTGTACAGAATGCTCTGACAGCCTTCAAGGACCACATTCTTCCAGGACAACTAATGGTAAAGATGGACAACACCACTGTTATGTGGTACATAAACAAGCAGGGGGGGGGGGGTACACATTCTTACCTCTTGCAGACTAGCCATGGCATTGTGGAACACAGCCTTGAGCTACCAAGTGCATCTACAAGCTCAATTCCTGCCATTAAAGTTAAATACACTGGCAGACGGACTAAGCAGAAACCTCATGGACCCACACAAGTGGAAATTGGAACCAAGGATTGTCAACATGTTGACAATCAAATGGGGCAGCCCAGATATAGACCTGTTTGCCTCTCCCCAGAACTACCAATTGGACAAATTTTGCACAAGGACTCCCCACAAACAAGCCTGGAAAATGGATGCTCTGTCCTTCAGCTGGAAAAGCCTATCGGTCTGTGCCTTCCCACTCTGCCTCTGCTCTCCAAAGTACTACTAAAAATCAAACAGGACAAACCAAGGATGATTTTGATTGTTCCAGACTGGCCACTCCAACACTGGTACCCCCGCCTGCGCAGTGTGTCACAGTTATCCCCATGGCACCTGACTCAGACTCCTTCCCTGTTGTCTCAGCAGGAGAACCAGATTCTGCACCCTCAGCTTCTAACACTGAACCTTGCAGCCTGGCTAATTACCTACGCTCCTTTACCATCCCTCAGTAAACCTGTGATGGATATCATTTTAGAGGCAAGGAGGCCTAGCACTAGAAAATCCTATGCTGAAAAATGGAAAAGATTCTGTGCCTGGAACCAGTCTCAATGGATGAGCACAGCAGCACCCAATTTACCTCAGATATTACAATACTTAACTGAGATGCTTCACAAGGGCCTGTCTTTTTCCTCCATTAAAACCCATGCCTCAGCCATTTCAGCTCATTATAACACAGATCCCCCCCTCTTCTCTCATCACTGCTTAAGCAGTTCCTCAGAGGGTGCAAAAATTTGAGACCACCCAGGAGAGCTCCAAACCCAGCGTGGGACCTTAACTTTGTTTTGGAGAAACTCACTCTACCTCCTTTTGAGCCAGCTGCTACTGCAGACTTAAAATTTCTTTCTTGGAAAACAACTTTCCTTTTAGCAATCACTTCAGCTAGAAGGGTATCTGAATTACAGGCCCTTATGGCAGTGGAGCCTTTCATCATCTTTCATGTGGACAGTGTCCCTCAGAACCAATCCATCCTTCATGCCCAAGGTGGTATCCAGTATGGCTCTTAATCAGTCCATTCATTTGCCAACCTTCTTTTCCAATCCACAGAACAAAGGGGAACGGATACTGCATTGCTTTGATGTGCACAGACAACTCAGATTCTACTTGGACAGGACTAAATCTCAAAGGAAATCTGAACAACTGCTGGTAGCATTTGCTGCAGGGGCAGAGGGGAAGGCTATTTCAAAGCAAACCATTTCTAAATGGATAGGCTATTCCATTCATTTCTGCTATAAGCACCATGGAAAACATATCCCCCAGGGGATCATACCTCACTCCACCAGGGTTGCATCTACCTCTACAGCCTTTCTCAGAGGTGTCCTTACCAGGGACATCCTAAAAGCTGCTACCTAGAGTTCTGTACATACTTTCACCAATCATTATCATTTG
The DNA here is from genome assembly GCF_019279795.1 of Protopterus annectens. NCBI lineage: Eukaryota > Metazoa > Chordata > Ceratodontiformes > Protopteridae > Protopterus > Protopterus annectens. Next base: position 880,429,893 of record NC_056743.1, on the reverse strand, counting down.
CCAGTTTTCTCTGTATCCAGAGCTGGCTTTGCCACTGCAGTCTTGCAGGGCCTTATAGTTGATCCTAATGCTATCTAAATTCCTCCTCCCAACCACAGCTTTGGGAATCTACCCAAATGTAATGACTGCAACAGTGAAACACGAAGAACATAGTACAGTTGTGTACACTTACCATAAATGTAGATGTCAGAGTGTATTCACTGTTGCAGTCCTGGTTACCCTCCCTCCAGTCCCCTAACGTCTTTTGGCTATACCGCTACTTTCCTTTACTATGCTTAAAAGCCTTTTGGTGTATTTGCTTTTTTGTTGGAGGTATATCATTGTACTTTTATATTTAATTGCTCCCCATTAGGGGGGCAACTGACATCTGGGGCAAGAAAAATTGATGTAATGGCGTTGGCTGCATGTTTTATACCCTTGACGTCATGGAAGAAGGGACAGCAACTGACGCAGGAGCCAAGACTTTGTTAATCAGGCCGACTGAGGGCTACCTGCAAGCAGATAACCCAAATGTAATGACTGCAACAGTGAATACACTTGCAAATGTGCAAGTGTATACAACTGTACTTTCTTTCTCCACCTTCTACCCCTTTGCAGAGAAAACAAAAAATAAAGCATCCTGAGCCTCAACCAGTTCCTGGATGGGAAGTATTTTCACATAGTCTTTTTAAGGTATTTCTGGCTTTGCAGACACAACAATTACCATCTGGTCCCTCTCCTCGACTCCCTTTAGAGGTATCAGAGGAATCTATTACTTATGAATCGCAAATAGACTCCCCCAAGGATTTCATTACCCCAGAGGAGGAGGACTCCATTACCCCTGAATCCCCAGGGGAAGAATTCACCTTAGGAGACACAATCACCCTCATGAGGGAACATTTTAAGTGGCAGGCATCAGAAGTATCTGACACCAAGAAAAGGTACTTTGACCTATTACAAATGGAGCAACTATCTCCTTCTGCTGTGCCTCCCTTGCTACCTGCTTTCCAGGATGCATTCTTGGCTGCTTCAAAGTCCGCAGACTCACAACCTCCAGCCTCAAAACATCCCGGCCATTTCTGTAAGGTCTCTCAGGAAACCCACTACCTCTTTAAAAATCCCCCAGCAGACCCAGCGGTTACTGCTGTCTCTGCAGACAAAACATCAAGACAATTGCCTTCTGCTGCTCTCTACCCCACGGATAAAGACAGCAAATTCATGGACAGACTAGGGAAGAAAGTGTATACCTCTTCTACTCTGGCTGTAAGAGCTCTCAACTACCAAACACATATGGCTAGGTATGTCCTAGATACCATCACCAAAGCTTCTACCCTACTCTCTGAGGTTCCTGACTCTCCCATTAAAGCCCAAATCAGCACCCTACTTTCCACAGCATCCCAAGTGACAAAGCACTCCAAGTGCAGTTATGATGCTGTGGAAGTCTCATCAAAATCCGCTGCATCAGGATCAGTTTTGAGGTGATATTCCTGGGTGAGACAACAACAATTCCCTATGGATATACAAACAAAATAGCTTCACACACCCCTGGACAATAAGGCCCTGTTTGGCCAAACCTCAGCAGAGCTTCTCAAATCCCTTCAAGAAAAAGGAAAAGAATTACAAAACCTTAAACATTTACTGATATCTACTATACCCAGATACCACAGGAACTACTCACAAAAACCTTCCTTTGTTAGAATACAGTCATTGCACCCAGCTCCTCAGTCAAAGGGATGTAGACAACCAAGGAAAACTCTATTCCCAGGTTTCCCACCAACTCTTCCACCACACCCTTTTGGAGTCCGTCTGACCAAACGAGACCAACTCCACTGTGACTTAACACCCTTAGAACCAACAACCCCCTATCCCTTGGTCTCACCCTCTACCTACCCTCCTGGTGGATAATTACATCAGAACAGTGGGTCCTCTCCATCATTCGGGGGGATATTTCATGACTTGGTGGATGTTACCACCCTTCCAGGGTATTCCTCAACCACATACAAACCAAGCCCACCTTTTCCCACCCATCATTCAACAACTTCTAGCTCAGGACACCATAGAAGAGGTGCCCTACCCACAAAGAAACATAGGCTTCTACTCCAGTATGTTTCTGGTACCAATGAAAGACTGCCCATGGAAGCCAATTCTAGACTTATCTTTCATAAACCTCTTTTTCAAGGTACCCAGCTTCAAAATGATTACCTTACCCCTGTTCTTTCCACCCATACCAACACAGGCATTCATGGTAGCCCTGGATTTGAAGGATGCCTACCTGCACATTCTGTACATCCAGGTTCCAGGAAATTCCTCCGCTTTGCAATAGGTTCTTGCCATTTTCAAGTCTGCCTTGCCCTTTGGACTCTCCACTGCTCCTCAAGTGTTCACAAAGTGTCTAGTGCCTTCATTGCTCACTGCAGGACTCTGGGTATACAGATATACTCGTATCTAGACTACCTGCTCATTCTCCATCAAGACCACCAAGTCCTTCTACTCCACCTACAGCAGTTAATTTCCACCCTAACTCAATTAGGGTTTACCATAAACCACGAAAAGTCTCACCTGACCCCCTCTCAAGACCTGTTTTTTTTTGGGATGTAGGATCAGAACAGACAGAATGAAAGCCTTCATTCCAGACCAAAGAATCCTAGACCTTTGTCTATACTTCAAAAACCTACTCACCCCCTCCTCCGTGCCAGCTCGGGAATTCCTAAGAATGTTAGGCCACATGGAAACCCTTTATACACTTGTTGCCTCTGGCAAGACTCCGCATGCGAAAAATCCAGTGGATCCTAAAAAACTTATGGCGCCAACACTCCTAGCCGCTGAACTCGCTCCTTCACCTACTTCACTGTCTGAAGAGGAAACTCCAGTGGTGGGAATCAGCACTTCATCTCAACCAAGGAACACCCCTACAGGTACCAGCCCCGCTACATCAGGTCTCCACAGATGCATCAGACTTGGGGTGTGGTGCAGTGCTACTAATAAACCAAAATCAATTATCTTTGCAAGGCAGATGGTCCAACCTAAGACAAAAGGACCATATCAACATCAAGGAAATGAGGGCACTACTGTTAGCCCTACTAACATTCAAATCAGCCCTTTAGCCAGGAACCCTGAAAGTGATCACAGACAATATGACTGTCCTGTGGTACATAAACAAACAGGGGGGAACAAAGTCTTATCCTCTGTGCAGCCTGGCCATCCAGATATGGAACCTAGCATCATCCCTCCAGATTCACCTAGTAGTAGTGTATATCCCCTCAACAGAGAATGTTATGGCAGACACACTCAGCATAACTTCAGCTCTCTCACATGAATGGATGCTTCACAGGGAGGTATTTCTGGACCTTATACACAGGTGGGGTATCTCACAAGCAAATCTCTTTGCCTCTCCCCAGAACAGACAGATGCCCAGATTCTGCACAAGGGACCCACATCCACAAGCTTGGAAGGTGGATACCTTCTCCTTTTCTTGGGAGGGAATGTACCTCTATGCCTTCCCTCCCTTCACACTGATTCAGAAACTCCTCCTGAAAATACAGAGGGACAAACCCAAAATCTTTTTGGTGACCCCCCCCCCCCTTTTGGCCAAGACTGCATTGGTTTCCCCTTCTCTACCTACTAGCCAAGGACAATCATCACAGTTTACCCCACCAAATAAACCTGCTCACACAGGACAGGAGATCCTTACTACACCCCCAGGTGACCAGTCTGAAACTGACCTTATGGGTGATAGGGTTCTAATCCCCTACAGACACCTATACTCAGAGGCCGTACTCGATGTTCTGCAGGAGTCCAGAAAATCAAAGCTAGTACCAGGAGAAACTATGCATCTAAATGGAACAGATTCTGCAAGTGGTGTCAATGGAAAAACCAGGACCCACTGACTACGTCTATACTATGGTCCTTTCCTATTTGTGTAAGCTGCTTCACTCAGGACTAACTTTCTTTTCAGTCAAAGTCCATTTATCTGCCATCTCTGCTTGTCTGCCCATATCATCTCCTCTGGCTTCCAGATTGGAAGTCAAGCTTTTTCTAAAAGGGGTACTTCATATCAGACCCTCCAGAAAGCCTATATCCCCTTCTTGGGTCTTGAATTTCATGCTAGAAAAACTTACATTGCCACCTTTTGAACCAGCTCATTCAGTATCCTTGAAACTATGCACCCTGCAAACAGGTCTACTAGTGGCCCTCACCTCTGCCAGGAGGGTATCAGAGATACAAGCCCTTATGGCTACCTCTCCTTATCTTATTTTCCACAAGGACAGAGTTGCCATCAGGACCAACCCCTCCTTCATGTCTAAGATGGTTAATGAACTCTCATTAAACCAGACCATTAACCTACCGGTTTTCTACCCTCATCCAAATAAATTCCTCAAAGAGGCCTGTCTATTCCTTGGATGTCCACAGGCAACTGCGGTACTACTTTGACAAGACCAGACCTATTAGGAAGTCTGACCAACTATTTATTTCCTTCCATCCGAGAGCTCTAGAGAAGGTAGTCTCCAAACAGACCATTTCTTCATTTATGTCAACATCCATTGGCATGTGCTATTCCTGTCATGGAAAATCCTTGCATGGTCATATCAAACCTCACTTTGCCAGGCATCTGCCTTCTCAGCTACCTTTTTCAAAGGGATTGATTATGCTTCCATTTTAGTAGCTGCCACTTGGACTTCAAGTTCACACCTTTACCAAACATTGCAAACTGGACCTAGCCTGCAGAGCAAGAACGGGGTTTGCCAGGCCAATACTCCAAGGCCTCATTGACGAGGCAACCCAATCCTCCAACCAGGCTCATACCTAAAACTCTGGTACTCTCCCTACTGTGATGAATACTGCAACATGAGAATAGAAGGACATAGAACAGTTGTGTAAGAACTTGCCATAACCTTAGATCTCCTTCTCTTCCATGTTGCAGTATTCAGTCCCACCCACCTGCCCCTCTACCTCGCCTAATTAACATATCATGGCCTATCCATGGAGACAGTCATTCTCTCCCCGAGTTTCCCCACTAAATACAGCCTACATACTACCCTAGGTCTAGTCTACATGGAAATCTAAGGGTCTCCTTATTATGACCCTCTCTTAACTCACAGGAGAACTACTGTATGCGGCAGTTGATTCTGAAAGAGGGTACATGCAGACGTCACTTTTTTACCCCACGTCGGTTTATGGCCCTGACAAGGGACGTCACACGTACCCTCCAGGAGCAAAGACTTTGGTATACTGGCTGGATGGTGGCGCTGCAGACAGCAACCTCCCTACTGTAATGAATGCTGCAACAGGGAAGAGAAGGACATCTAAGGTTAAGGTAAGTTCTTACACAACCATTCTTTCTTTTTTCCAGACAGTCATGAGGAGCATGTATTAAGTTTAGAATATATAGCTTAGAGCTGGATGGTGAAATGTATAGGACTCTTTTGGGGACAGAGGCTTGAGATGATCTTGATGTGGATTTTTCTTTCTGCTTTTAAAGTTTATGACAGAATAAAATTGCTTAAACTTTGACTCAGCAATTAAGTGCATAGAGCCAAAATATAGAAAAGACTTTGACATATTCATGTACCTTTCCTTACCGAGGCTGAAGAACGAACCTATATTTTTCTTAATTTGTCACACATTCTGTTTTATTGTCTTAAAAATTAGTTGCCACAATTTTTCATTGCTAAAGTAACAAGAATCCAAAGTTGACACATTTCATTTCAGTACAGTAACAAAAAATGTTGCAGTTTTTGGACAATTTAAACCCTTTCCTGGCTCCATATAAAGCTCATGTAGACTGTGCACTCAAGCAGTTTATGCTGTGTTGAGTAACACCTTTGTCAGCACATAGAAACATTGCATCACTTCTACACTGCTGTCATTCCTCTGAAGAGCTGGCCAGCCCAGTTTGAGAACACAAAGTTGTATTCCCAGAACAGTAATGGATTGTTTGAGATTTAATGATTAAACATGCATATAATTTTGCATAATGTAATGAAACTGATTTGTATAGACACATGTCAGCAAGTGAATCAGTCTCCATTTTTTTTCCTTTACCATCTGTTTTGCTTGTTCTTCCTTTGCCTGCACAGGAATTTGATGTTTGTTTTTTTTCCTAATTCTCCAAAGTGTCATTTCTGATAGATTTCAGTAAAAGAGTTATATAATTTGATTTAAAATTCTGAGTATTATTGAAATTAATTAAAACCCATATGAAAGTATTATTTAACAGGTCTATTTTCTGGGATCTGTTGTTATTTATTGCTTTACAAACTAAAATTTCTAGAATTTTGCCATTTGGCTGAGTAATTGGTGCAGATTCTTGATTTGCTGCTTAATCACATTTTTTCAGATGCGTTGCCTGGCTTATGTCACTCACGTTGATTCTACCAGTATTATTGTGTTGTGTATTAAGTGTTTATATGTAGGTCAACTTTTTCTCATTTCTCTTTCCCGGGTATATTTTGGAAAGGGCACTTTTTTTGGTCACAGAATGCAAAAGCGCACCCACATGTTTCTGTTAAATGTGCCTGTTTGTATAAGACCTTTTGGCCTGAGTCATGGCTGAAAAAGGTCTACGGGCAAGATCACATACCCAGTTAAAGTAAAATTAATGCATCACTCCTACACAGCACCTGGTACAAAACAGAAATAAATATACATCACTCCCTGTCTGTTAAAAAAGATATGTGCATCTCGCTCCTACTTCGCAGTAAGTAGTAACTGAGAAGTACGTGGTGGTATTTTTTATATTTGGCATTTCATGGTTAAAGCTGGTAAGACATCAAGTAGTAATATACAACAAGCAGCAATAGATTTGTTTCTCTTTCAGTTTGGTTGTGTCTGCATGTATTCTTTTCATTCATTATAGCAGGATTTCTTAACACTTAATATAATTGGAAATCAGTGTTTCATTACTTTATTTAATTTTATTTTTTGTGTATTACCGAAAGTAGGGTACCCCTTATTTTAGTATAATGAGCTGTTGTGATCTTCCTTTAACAGAAAAGTTGAAAAGACTGACTGAGTGGTTTCATAATCTGTCATCATCGGAGGTGCGCATGAAAGCAGTGGAGTCTGTCCTGAAGGGAAAGGGAGTCCAGGCATTTAAGACATATTTACAGAAGCAGCCTATCCCAGCTATTCTGCGTCTGAAACCAACATGCAATGACCCTGAGGTACTGACATTGAGTGTAAGATGCATGCGTTGTTTATCTGCAGAAGAGGCTATCCTTTGAGGTAACTGATAAAACCCGAGTCATGTTTTCAGTCCTTTAACCCTTCTTGTTTAAATACCAGAGTGGAAGCCACATAATGAATTTGAGTAGTTCCTTGTACTTGACATACCAGCTGTAGCAGCATTTGTTTGTTTTCGCTTTTTGCATTTTTTTGAGTGGGGGGAGAGAGTTAGCTCTGGGTTTTCTAAGTCATTTAGGTTAATGGAACACCTAAAATTAGAAACAAAGTGCATCCTTCCTCTGTTGTCAGCTTTTAGCTGTGTTACTTGTATAGGATTTGTCTCACCCTTCCCAATGGGCACCACTGATGATATTAAATGATTTGTGTTATAGTACTAGAAATACACTGACACTCTGTTCACATAATGTTTTGCTAAGTGATCATCTCTTTATGATCAGCTCTCATCAGTATCCTCCCCCTTTCAAAAAAAAAAAAAAGCAGGTGTTAGAGCACTTGAGTTGTTAACTCAGAAGCCAGCAGTCAGTGGAGTACATGAAGCACTGATGAGCTGTCCATGAGGCTTTGCAAGTACAAGAGATTGGTGAGTAGTGGTGTGCCTGCACTGCCAGTGGGCTGTATTCTAATCACCGTTTGTGGTTCACGTTCTAGCCTTATACTGGTCTGTATGTAAAACTTTCTAGCTCTGTGTCCTTAATTGCACCATAACTGAATAGAGCATCCTTTAAAATTTCATGTGGTAAAACTGATAAGTTAATGGCATCATTACATCCTAGAAACGATGCTAATTCTCCCTGTCTTGGAACCAGTAATATAAGAATGAAGTTTCTCTTGCTAGACATAATAAGGGCTACTAGCCAAAACTGAATAAACAAAAAAACTCCACTCCATAGAAGCTCTTTTACCCTAGAGAATGCTGATGTCTGTGCGGTCACTGAGACATGGCTTAAAGCTGCAGAGAGCACACCAACAGTGCAAGGTTATAATGCCTTCCACACATTTAGGCCAGCTACTTCACAGGCAGTGACTAAAGGTGGAGGTGTCTCTATTTACATCAAAAATAAATATACTTCAAAGCTGGTCAAACAGGACAAAGTACTTGAGCTGATCCATGTTCAAATCACCATAAGTAATGCAATACCACTTCCTTGCAAGCTATAGGTCCCCCCTCTGTGACCCAGGAAGCCCATACCATGTACTTAAACTTACTAGAAACACTTACTATCCAACCCAATACCATATTCATGGGTGACTTTAATTACCCCACTATTAACTGGAAATCCTGTATGACACTAAACATACATGCACAAAGATTCCTGGATTTTGTAAACACAAACTCCCTGAACCAGGTAGTCAGTACACCAGCCAGGGGTGCAACCATGCTGGATCTGGTCCTCACTAATATGGGAGACTGCTGCACACCCTCTACTGTAATATCTTCTTTGGTAAGGTCAGAGCACAAAATGGTCTCCTTTGAAGTAAAAATAAAACCTGGACCCCCAGCTAAACCTGGAATATTCAGGAACTATTCTAAGGATAACCTCCTGCTATTAAGTGAGAACCTGGCAAAATTTCAAGCCCCCATAAACTCTAACAACACTTCTGCCTATGCAGAACTGTTCGCAGAAACTCTGTACAAGCATGTTAATAGTTGCATAGAGGCAGTTGTACCCACCAGGAAGAAGTACAGAACTAACTCAAAAAACAATCCACCATGGTGGAATCACAAAATCAGTTGGCTGTATAACAGGAGGAAGAAAGTCATGGCAACAAGTGGGAGGTACAGCGTCCAGCAAGATAAAAGCACTCTCATCAAACTAAACAAATAGCTCGGAGATAAGTTTGGCCAGGGCCAGGGACAACTGCAAAGCATTCTTCAGCTATGTCCGCGACCTCGAACGCAATGCACAATTGTGTGCAGAACTCATTGTAAATGGAGCTACCTATACTGAGCCTGAAGATATAGCAAACCTCCTGGCTGATCAATTCAGCTCCAACTTTACCGCTCTCTCCTCCTCAACCTTCCCTCAGGAGATATCATCAAATATAACTCCCCCTACTGTCACTCGGGAACAAGTCTTTAATGCTCTCTAAAATCAAAAAACACTGCATCAATGGGCCCAGACAATATCCCAGGATGCCTTCTAAATAGCATGAAACATCACCTATAAGGGCCTGTGGAATTACTATTTAACTGTAACCACCAACAGGCTTTGTGCCTCATGAATGGAGAAAGGCAACAATCATCCCTGTGTACAAGTGTGGGCCATCTACAGACCCATAAGTCTCACTAGTCTTGTATGTAAAGCCATGGAAAGAATTATAATGGAGATGATCAATAGAGATATAGTAAACCTCCAGACACTGGACTCAACCCAGTTTGATTTCATCAAGGGCAGCTCATGCCTACTCAACCTGGTGGACTTCTTCGAGAAGGTCACCAAAGCAATGGATGATGGCATAGTCATTCACACTGCCTACCTTGACTTGGCCAAGGTATTTGACATAATATCCCAGTCAAGCATTGCTAACAAACTCAAGAGGTTAGGTACATACCCATTTGTCACCTGGTGGATAGCCAACTGGCTTACACACGGGACCCAGGAAGTTAGACTTGGGGAAGTCCACCTGTACACATAGGCCATTCACAAGTGGAGTCCCTCTGGGATCATTCCTTGGACCGCTCTTTTTTGGCATTTACTTCTCAGAAGTCAAGGCCAATGTCCGTGGTCTTTGGATGACTAAATTTGCAGATGATTAGAAATTAGGAGCTGTCACTGAATCTCGCACTGACACAAATGCTCTCCAGGAGGGAGTGACACAGACAAACAGCTGATGTCAATACCATGGACTAAAACTAAATGCCAAGAAATGCATAATATAATCCTTTGGGAAGTCATCCATCCCTGGTAACTATCATATTGACAACACATCCATTAGAGTTGACCCAGTAGTCAGAGACTTGGGGACACACACAGATAGCGATCTAGCCTTTGATCATCACATGTCTACAGTGGTGAGGAAATCATTCTATGTTGTGCAACATATAAACAAAATTATGGCATCTAATTCCAAGGAAGTCATTGTTCCACTGTATTTGACATTCATCAGACCTATCATTGAGTACAGTGCCCCCTTTGGTATGTCCCTAACCAGTCATATCCAACAACTGGAACATCCACAGAGGTTCCTCACTAAAAGAATACAGGGAGTAAGTAATATGTCCTATGCAGACTGCCTCAAGGCCATATCTCTGTATTTTGTCTCCTACAGGCTTTTGAGGGGAGATCTATGCCTGGCATACAGGGCATTGTCAGACCCCACTCTGATGGACCTCTTGCAAATCCACAAAACAAACAGCACCAGAATTACCCATTCTAAAGACTTAAAACCTTGCCTGTGATATAAATAGGACCTGCTGGAGAGATAGATATGTATCCCAGAGACTCCCTATCCGTGTGAAGCAGAGTTCCTTCCTAACCTAATTGAAGTGCAGCTTGGACAATTGGATGGGAAACAGGAAATTCATCCATGGTATGGTACCTATGTCTCTAATGGACAGAGGTAACCTGTAAATGGTTCATCTCCCAGGCTCATGCTTACACTTATCAAGGATATGAGAACTGGTTAGAGATTTGGGATGCATAGCTAGGCTTAAAAAGGCCCTTGTGGTAGTTAGCCTAGAAAACACCTATGAATATCTGAACCTATGAATCTATATATTGCTATGTAGTTTTCTTTGTGTGATTTATAGTCTTAGCTTTGACAACTATCCTGTGGCCTAGACTTGCACCTTCATAAAGCATATGCACATAATACATGTAAGTAAAACCGGGTTCCATTAATAACTTAACAAAAAAATTTGGCAACTTTATTTCCAAATTTGCTAAGTTGAAGACATGGATATTTTTTTTTACTTATTGGTCAAAGACCACCATCTAATGAGTTAATCTTTAGGATCCTGAGTTGCATTGTAATTTTGTTTCCCTTCCCCACCTGCAGTTTTATTAGCTGCAAGAAAGGAGCCAGCTATATTGGGGACTATAAAATGCATAACATTCTCACCATGTGTTACATGAGAATGATTTAGATTCCCTCCCTCTTGCTCTGAGTAACTGCTTATTGGTGAGTGTTGTGATTATAATTGTCTTTAATAGAAATGTACATAGGAACTTGCGGTAGTCTAAGATGTCCAGTTTCATTCATTAGATGCAAGTTTCTAGGCAGTCCACATACTGTCCGTTTATCTTTTACACATGCCCATTCACATATATGTGTGTGTGTATATATATATATATGTGTGTATGTGTGTGTTTGTAAATACATATATATATATATATATATATATATATATATATATATACACACACACACACACACACACACACACACACACACACACACACACACACACACACACACACATGTATGTCTATGACAGATATTAAAAGTATCAAAACTTCCAACACCAATCATAGTGGTAGAAGTGATTGAATCACAAAGATTTGAATACACAGAGAATCAAATTACATAGATTAAAAAACAAAATCTATTTTTTTGTTAATTATATTTACCAACTCTGAAATGAGATCACTCTACAGTGAGCATAGGGTATATTCCTGATCCCCACTGTACCACGATCCCAGCATCAAAGTTCAAAAAGTTCATTTACAAATACTGCGGCCGATCTTTCAACTGCTTGAATGAAACTCATATATGTATCTATATGTTTTCTTTCTCTGATTGTATTTAATTGTAGTCTTGGAAAATGTGCTGTCTTTTATGACTTAGTTTGTTCACTTCAACCATAGAAGATATAGTCAACAGTTGCTCAGTATTTTTAAGACTTCCCAAAGTTCAGAAACTCCTTCCCCTGCTCCCATAATGCACCTGTCCTCCCTTTCTCACCAGATATCAGCTGATGCTTGAAAATTCTATCTCAAGATGTTCCCAAGCAAGTGAGCTTCTTCAAAACTTTTTTTTGCTGTTCAGCAAAATTTGTGACAATTCACAAACTGTGACTCTCTGGTTCACATTAGATATATACCTTTTTCCTCATTCCATATTTTACAGGTGAGGTAGCACGTTAGTAGTTAGCTTTCACTTCTTATTCAGTGCTCCTACTATCTTGCTTGTAGATACTGTTAGTGTTTTGTTTTTTGAGGGGCATTTCGAGCTATTTCTCTGAAGATTTCAGTATATTTATTGGATTTTTTGCAGCATTGCTGTTGGCAGTTGCTGTTCATATATTTTGAGTGTGTAATTGGCTGTGTCTTTTACTGCATGTGATTTGAGTGTATTTGGTCAAAGGGAACAACAATAAGCGTAGGTCTGCTGGATTCAGGAAGTATAACATATGTGATCACAAAATTCTCCCCAAGGATGCACACATACATCTTGTGGTGTGCATGGTGGTGAAGCACTTATATAAGCCCCTTGTAATGGATACAAGAAATCCTGCTCCAAGGCCCCTCAGAAATGTAAAACTAAGTTGATTCTGAAGGGACTTTTGCCTATCACCTCCACTCCCAGAAAGCAAGATAGGAAGAAATAGCAGTAAAAACTGAGGTTTCTTCTAAGGATTCTGCTCATAAAGTGCCTTTGGTAGAACCCCTCTGCCCTATCTCAGAAAGCATGTCAAAACCAATGATTGTGATTTTTCACAGTTAGAGATGTCTTATTATCTCAAATGTTTTTGGAAGATATTAGCTTTTCATCAGACCTTGAATTTGCTGAATATTTGGAGTCCAGACCATCGTTTTTTTTTTCCTTGGTCCGGTCTTCTAGGTCTCTTTGTGGACCCTTTGAAAAAGATGATGAGGATGCTGATCAGACTGAAGTGGATCTCTCTCCTTTTCCTTTATCTTGAGGGGGTCAAGAGTAAATTCCTTTCCCTCCACTTCAACTGCTTCTTCCCTAGGCACTGATGTTCATCGTGTTTCACTGTTGCAGTCATTACACTTGGGTTATCCTGCTGGCAGGCTACCCACAGTCGGCCCGAATTCCAAAATCCTGGTCCGGCGTCAGTTACTGTCGCCTCTTCCCTGATGTCAGAGTGCCAGGGGTATATAAGATGCAGCCGACTCCATTTTCTTCAGTCTTTCTTGCCGCGTGGTGCCCGAAGCAAAAGCAGTTCACAAGTGTCGGTCGGCCGACTCCTGAGATTTTCGAAATTGAATTTCAGATCCGAAGTCTTCAATAAAGCTAAGTACCCTGTTGGGGAAACTTTTTTCTTGCTCCAGACCGATGTCAGAATAGGTTAACAATTGTATTTCTTGTGGGAAGCAAATACCTCCTAAGGATTTTCATTCTTACTGTATTTCTTGCCTAGGCCCTGACCACGACGTTGCTAGTTGTCGGTTTTGTGCTAGATTTAACCAACGCACTATTAAGCATCAGTACGATTTTGCATTTCATTACTTTGGCCGAAGGTTTAACTATATAATGCCGTCGGAACAGCCGACGACCGGAGTTCATAAAAAGCGCAAGGAAAGGTTCTGACCTCCTCTAGGCCAGTCGCTGGTTCTCAGTGAGGCGCTTTCGCAGCCCCTGACACCCACTACCTCAGAGCCACGGGCCACCTCCGACTCCCACGTGGAGACAACTGGACCTCTGGAAACTCAAGGTGTTGGGCCTGCGGAAACTAATCCCTCAGATGGGTCCCGAGCCGCTGAGCAGGCATCTGCTTCTGAGGGTGTTTTCAGACCTACACAGCTTTACATCAAGCCAACGTCAGCATCCAAGACAAAGACTAAAACAGCTGTAAAGACAAAGAAACAAGTACAGCATTCTCCTGGACACACATCCATGCCTAAGAAACAGATGCCCAAAATGGCCAAAGACCTAATTACTTTGATCAGGGGTTCCCATCCCCCTCCTGATAAAAGGCTTAGGCAAGACACTGACTATGATTCCTCTGATCAGGTTTCCATTTCATCTGACTCCTCTTCAGCACAGGGATACTCTCTTCCTCCCTATGAGCACACTGATGCTGAAGAATGTATCCCTTCAGCCTCTCCACCTGAGGACTATTCTTTTGGGGAAACCCTGCACACCATGAGAGAGCATTTCCACTGGGAGAGCCAAGATTATTCAGAATCAAAGAAAAGGCTCAGAGATTTTCTTTTATTGCCTCAACACAGACCTCTTGCTATTTCACCTGTACTAGACATTGTAGATTATGTATTTTCAGAGTCCAGTCTGTCTCCTGATTCTTTACCCCCTGCACCAGTTAAGCCAGATGGGTACTACAGGGTTCCAGATTCACATATATTTCTTTATAAAAACCCTGCTGCTGACCCAGAACCTATATCTCAGGGTCCCAAAGGGGTCAAGGCTTCCACTGCAAAAAAACCCTGTTCCCTCTGATAGGGATTCTAGAGCACTGGACAGATGGGGAAAAAGTTTACACCTCTGCTACTTTAGCTGTAAGGGCTTTAAATTGCCAGTTTCATATGCTTAAATGTCAGCAATACCTAATGTCTCTGCTTAAACAGAAAATGCTGACAAACTCTGAATGTCCTGAAAACAAGGAAATGCAGGATTTATTGCATGCAGCTGAACAAGTGGGAAAGCATACTTTGCAATGTGGTTTTGATTCACTAGAGGCCACTTGCAGGTGCGCAGTTACAGGCTCTGTCATTCGAAGGCATGCTTGGTTAAAGGAACAGAGTCTGCCTGATCATGTTAAAGCAAAATTATTGGATGCTCCATTACATCATGATACTTTGTTTGGTGTTAAGGCAGAAGAGGTGTTAAAGAAAATGAAGGATAAAGCAAAATCTATGCAGACAGTAAAGGATTTTGTACAGGTTCAGCCACCCAGATTTAGTAGGAGCTGACCTTCCAGTATCAGACAGGCCACAAAGAGGCAGATAGAGATGCCCTAGAGGCAGATTTCAGCCCCAAGGCTCATACAGACCTAAACAATGGGGAGCTTCTGCCTCCAAAAGTGGAGAAGACAAATCACAACCATGTAGGAAGCAGTCCCTATGAATTTCCACTGCCAATGCCAAGCACTTATCTTTTGGCAGCACCCTTAGGGGGAAAGCTAGCACTTTTCTCACAAAATTGGCATATGATCACCCGGGACAAATGGGTACTGAATATTGTTTCTCAGGGCTACAGATTCAACTTTCACACCCTTCCAAAGGCAAAAGGTATGCCATACCTGCCACACAAGCATTGGGCAGAGGCACAAAAGCAAATTTCATCTCTCATGGACATGAGGGCTGTTCAGCGAGTTCCACAGCAAGAGCAGGGACAAGGATTTTACTCGAGGCTTTTCTTGGTACCCAGAAAGGACAAAGCATGGAGACCAGTACTGGACCTGTCTATTCTAAATACTTTTCTGGACGTTCCAAAATTCAAAATGCTGACACTACAGCAACTTCTGCCCATGCTGGGCAAGAAGGCTTGGCTCGTAACTTTGGACCTCAGAGGCATACCTGTATGTCCCAGTCAGACAATCTTGCAGAAGATACCTCAGATTCATAGCTGGCTCAATGCACTACCGATTCTCTGCACTGTCCTTTGGCTTATCTAGGTCTTCACAAAATGCCTGGCACCAGTAATTGCATTTTGCAGACAAAGAGGAATTCAAATATATCCCTGCTTGGACGACTGCCTTATTCAAGCAGAGAGCAAGGACATTCTACTAAAGCATCTGGCCTTTGTAAAAAGATTACTAATTTCCCTAGGGTACACAGTAAACAAAAAGAAATCAAAACTAGTACCCTCTCAAGAGATAATATTCCTGGGCGTAAGCTTAAATACAACTGGCCAGATGGCTTATCTCACGCCAGACAAACAATGGCAACTGACTTATTACTTCCAAAAGATGGCAACAAAAACCCAGTTACCTGCAAGAAAAATTCTGCAGACTTTGGGCTTCATGGCATCCTGCATTCTGCTAATTCCATATGCAAGACTGCATATGAGGAAGCTACAATGGTACCTAAAAAGTGTTTGAACATTGCCACAGCTTGGAAACATTAATTACCCTCATTCCCTGCCTGCAACAGGAATTTCGATGGTGGGCACTGGCCTGTCACCACAATAAGGGACAGCCATTCACTTTACCCACAGCCAGGCAGACTCTAAAAACTGATGCATCGGATTATGCCTGGGGGGGCACACATGGCAGGAAAATGTATTCAGGGCACGTGGCCCGCAAGCCAAATGCATCTTCATATCAATCAAAAAGAGATGCTAGCTGTACAGAATTACCCTGACAGACTTCAAGGATCTACTCCATCCAGGACAACTACTGCTAAGGATGGACAATACTACAGTCATGTGGTACATAAACAAGCACACATTCCTACCCCCTCTGCAGGCAAGCCATGACTTTGTGGAACATAGCATTGACCTATCAATTGCATCTGCAAGCACAATTCCTGCCAGGAAAGACAAATACTCTGGCAGACGAACTAAGCAGAAACCTCATGGACCCTCACGAGTGGAAACTAGATCCACAAGTCTTCAGTATGATAACAAGGAAATGGGGATGCCCAGACATAGATCTATTTGCCTCCCCTCACAACTGCCAACTACAGAGATTCTGCACAAGGACTTATCACACACAAGCATGGAAGGTGGATGCTCTATCATTCAGCTGGAAAACCCTGAAAATATATGCCTTTCCTCCACTGCCTCTCCTCCCCAAGGTACTCCTAAAGCTCAGACAGGAGAAGCCAAAAATTATTCTGATTGCCCCAGACTGGCCATGCCAGCACTGGTACCCAATCCTAAAGAGCTTGTCTCAAGGCCCAGCCTGGACTTTACCTCAAATTCCTCATCTTCTGACCCAACAAAACAATCAGATCCTGCACAGCCAACTCAGAACCTTAAATCTGGCTGCATGGTGAATAATATAACCACTCAGAACACACCTCTCTCTAAAGCAGTTATGGATGTTATTTTGGAAGCCAGGAGGCCCAGCACCAGAAAATCTCATGCAGAAAAATGGAAGAGATTCTGTGTTTGGAATCAGGCAGAAGGAATTGACCCGCTTGTTCCAAATATTCCTCAGATTTTACAATACCTAACTGAGATGCTGGATATAGGCCTATCCTTCTCATCAATTAAGATCCATGCCTCTGCCATTTCAGCTCATTACAATACGGAACCACATATTTTTTTCAAATCCACTGCTAAGGCAGTACCTCAGAGGGGCCAAAAACATAAGACCCCCAACGAGAGCACCAATACCTACATGGGACCTCAATTTTGTCTTGGAAAAGCTCACACTGCCTCCTTTTGAACCAGCCAGTACAGCCGAGATAAAATTCTTATCATGGAAAACAGCTCTGCTCCTAGCAATAATTTCAGCAAGAAGAGTCTCAGAGTTACAGGCATTAATGGCAGTGGAACCTTTTATCATTTTCCATCCGGACAGGGTTTTTCTAAGGACAAACCCAACATTTATGCCAAAGGTAGTATTCAGTGTGACTCTTAATCAAACCATTCATTTGCCTACTTTTTATCCAAATCCCCAGAATAAAGGGGAGAGACTTCTGCATTCTTTGGACATACACAGACAGCTAAGCTTCTACTTGGACAAAACTAAAGCTTTCAGAAAGACTGAGCAAATTTTAGTGGCATATGCTGCAGGATCACAAGGAAAGGCCATCTCAAAGCTATTTCAGAATGGATAGGACACTGCATTAGTTTCTGTTATGCACAACATGGCAAATCAGTGCCTAAGGGCTAGGCCACATTCAAGCAGGGCAGCAGCCACATCAGCAGCTTTTCTCAGAGGAGTACCAACCAAGGAAATTTTGGAGGCTCCAAGTTGGAGTTCAGTGCACACTTTTGCCAAGCACTACCACTTACCTCTTTACTCTAAATCCAGAGCAGGCTTTGCCACTGCAGTTCTGCAGGGCCTCATAGCCACTCCTAATTCTATTTAGACCCTGCTGCCCAACCTCTGCTTTGGGATTCAACCCAAGTGTAATGACTGCAACAGTGATTACACTCGAACATCTACATTTATGGTAGGTACACAACTGTACTTTCTGGTAGAAGTTTCAGAGCTGGAGGTCCAACTGCTGACTCCTAGGTCAGCAGCCATAGCAATATGTTTCTACACCATTTGTTACTCTGTGTCAGTGACTTACATGCAGACAGATCACTAGAGCTGAAAGATTCTCTGCTGACCAGATGGCAGTCATGTTGATGTCAGCACCCTTAGCACAACTGTCAGTGTCAGCTATATCAGCTTTTGAGGGTTTGGCACCAAAGCCTGCCTATGTGCTTATGTTAGCCGTGGTACCAGGAGCTGAGCAGATCCTTTCAGTGCTAACTCACACAACATCGAAGTTTTCAAAAATTTTAATCTTTCCCTGGCATTTCAGTATAAACAGCTGAGAGACAGGACTGTGATCAGAGTTTAGCTTTTGGAGTAGAAGGATACCCAGTAACAATGTTAACTGCACTGAGAGATGCCATTCAATCTGAAACTTTGATTCTGTCATCTTCCCCCTAGAGAAATAGAGCAGCAGCAGGGTAGAAAGCCTGCACATGGACAGGATGCTATTTGACCTTTAGTCCACCTCCTCCCACCCGTATGATGCATCTCTTCAGTGCACCCAAGAAGGGGAGATGCAAGATGAAGCATATGAACACCCCTTCTGGACCCCCACTGCAGAATCATACTTGGATGAAGGCAAGCCCTGTCCTAATGACCCAAGATTTGGGGAGATACTCAAACTAATAGATGAGATAAGATCTGATGTTGTCCACTTCATTCTATTAACCTGTGGGAATACAGTTCCAGCTGTTGGAACCGACTGTCTGCCTTCTTTTAGCTCAAGACTCCTGACTTGAGCTCCTTCTCCTTACTCATAATGCCGTGCTCCCCCACAGTACCAAAGATGATGTTTGCTGTGCTGAAAGTTTGCATAGAGTTCCTTGGTTTGAGCTTCTCCGTGGTTTATTGGTGAGTGTTTTTCATACTGTTTCTTTCCTACATGTCTCTTTCCATTTCTTTTCCTGTCTAATTTTTGGGTTTCTGTCTGTTTAGGTTGAAAAAAAAAATCTCTTTTCTTCTACCCTTTTCTTTACTTCCTTCTTCTTCGTGTTACACGGTGTAGAAGTGTAGCTGTATTGTATGATTTTACAACTTGGACGTTTTCCGTGCATTTGGACTTTTTCTGTCAGTGACCCTGCATCCATTAGTGTGTTTTGTTATTATTATTTTTTATTTTGTGGGGTCTGAGCTCCGTTGGCTCGGTGCATTGGTTTATTTGGTTTATATCTATTTGTTCATTTTGCACCGGCCCAGGAGGATGGCAGACAACCTTGATGGCAATATAGAACTACCTTATGTTCCGACGACGTCAGATATGACCAATCGGAAGGGTGAACGTTTCAGGAACTGTGTATTAGGAACTGATAACTTGCTGATGTTGTACGAGCCAAATTTGGATCCATCCAACGAAGAGAGTAATGATGTGAACGTCTACAGTTTAACAGAAGATCTTAATCGCCTAGAAATGGACTTTCTTAAACTAAAGAAACTTCAGCTACAATGCCAGCACTTTGAGGTATGCCTGGCGAAGAAGATAGTACCGCGTGGGCTACGCATACTCAAAATGCCCATGTCAGGTAATTCTTTTCCAGAACTCTTGTACAAATGGCAACAACTCAACCTAGAGTTGAGTTTTAATTATATGCGTCTTTTGATCGATTTCCGTGCATCTGAGGAGGATGCACTACGGAAATCTGTTAATGATTTGTATGAACATATCAAAGTAAAGTATGATAGTGCTGCTATAGACTTGAGACTAGATAAAGTGCTCGATAACGTCTCTCTCTTTGAGAAGAGTTTGTTGGAGCAGGAGAAGACTAAAAAAGAGATGCCAAGGATTTTAAGAATAACAATGTTTTCACTTGGCCGAGGTTTCACGACAACGAAAATTATGCTGGCCGTATTAACAGAACTGACAATACGCATGCTGTTTTTAAAAATGCAGTAGAAGTTAGGAATATTAATGTAAATAATATTGGTGTAACAGAGAGTTGCAGATAATGCTGTTAATAGTAATGCGTTGAATGTACAATCTGCTGTTACTGGTCCTTCGTTATCCCCTACTATTGATGCATGTACTGCACAAATTGCTAATAGGGGTCTAGAAGATTCCAACACTAGTAGTGCAGGACAGACTATAAATGCAGATGTAGTAGTTAGGAGGAAGGTACTGATTACTGATGCATTTCCAATCACTTCTAATGTTCAGTTAGCATGTACCCCTTTCCCCATAGCACAGCAACAACACGCAGGGAGACAAAGGTCCATGAGCAGGGGCCGTCAAAAAAGGAAAGGTTCAGGCAACGAACAACAAGGCCCAACCTTAAAGAAAATGTGGGAGAGAACGGGGATTCGTTGATTATTAATATTTCCAACAGGGTACTCAGTAAATATGAGGAACAAGTACTTAATAAAGGCTTGAGTTTTATTCCAACCAGTAATGGTGATTTGGTAGACTCCATTGTAGATGTTAAGATTTTTGTCAGGAATATACAGTTGAAGTTAGATTTTGGCAAGGACACCACAGGCAGGATGGATATGGGATTTCGTCCCAACAGCTTGTATATACCTCAATTACATCCACTACTGGATGTGTTTTCCAGACTCGTTGAGAAAGATATTTATTCGTATTATGAGACTGGCATTAGAACTAGGTATACACCTAATTTGAGATTTGTCAGAGACAAGCTCTGAATACATTGAGGACAGATACGTCTATTGTTATCAGGCCAGCAGACAAAGGAGGGCCCATAGTAGTGATGGATGTTGATGGTTATAATGATATCATGGGTGAACTCCTGAATGAGGAGGTTTTTTATCTACAAGCTAATATGGCCATGGTCACTGAGATGGTGTTCAGTGTATACAACATGTTGGATGACTTATTGTTAACTGGAGCAGTGTCTGTAGATTTGTATAATTATTTGAAAGTCAGTAACCCAAGATTACCTATTATACAAGGCCTTCCTAAGGTGCATAAATCACTGTTGAGACCACCCATGAGACCTATTGTTGCAGGTCAGGGGTGGCTCACAGAACCAATGTCGGTTTATATAGAGCATTTTGTTTGACCTTTAGTAGAGGCAGTTCCACATATTCTAAGAGACAGCAAACAATTATTACTTGAATTGTATGAGTATTTGAAACAGTTAAGTGATTCATGTGAGTATATATTAGTGACTCTTGATGTAGTGAGTCTTTTTACTGTGATTCCAAATGATATGGGGGTTATGTACATGCAGCGGTTTCTACATTCTCATTCTACCTACACTGATGAGAGGATAGATATGCTGTGCTTATTTATGGAGACCATTTTGCATAACAATGTCTTCATGTTTGGTGAGTCTATATTTATACAGAAAGATGGCGTAGCTATGGGCACGCCATGTGCCAATAGTTACGCCAACATAGTAATGGCATACTGGGAGGAAGATTTCTTCTTTCAAACAAGTGAATTTACGGAAAAGGTGGGGTTCTATAAGAGGTTTGTGGATGACCTCTTTTTTATATGGCATGGGGATGTTGATTGCCTGTTGTCGTTTGTTGAAGAGGTCAATAATTCCACTAATTTCTTGAAATTTACACTTAGCCACTCCAAGGACTCTATTTCATTCCTTGATGTTAATATGAACAGACTCCCTTGTGGGTTACTGAATACGTCTATACATAGGAAGCTGTGTTACAAGAATGCCTTATTACATAGTCAGAGCATGCACCCCAAATATGTGTTTGACAACATTTTGAAAGGACAACTTATGAGAGCCTCCAGATTCAACCCTAGCTATGATGGTTATCAGGAGGAGATAGTTAAGCTAAGGAGTATGTTCCTTGAGAGAGGCTATACTGATCAAGCATTTGATTATATGTTACGGGATGTTAGTGCTCTTAGATCAACCACAGCTAAACCATACTTCTCAGAAGGTTTTGTGAGAGAAGATGATAAGGATGCAATTGTAGCAGAGGTATTAAGAGCTCCTTTATTTTATGCTAAAGATGCAGTATATATTAAAAACTCCTTGATTAAACATTGGGAGGTACTCAAACTTGATCATGAACTAAGCGAGTTGGTTGGCCCTGAACCCAAGATTGTGTATAAGAACAAATCCAATCTCAGGAGCATGTTATACTATAAGAAGGTTTCAGGAGAAAGGGTTAAACGTTGTGATTTTGCTTATAACACTATACCCTGTGGTAGGTGCAACCAATGTGTGGCTATTGATACTGGTACCACCTTTGTTAACCCCAACAACAATTTTGTATACAAGTTTAATACAGGGACTAATTGCATGAGCAAGAATGTTGTTTATTTAGCTAGATGCCAAGCCTGTACATCCTTTTACATAGGAAAAACTAATAGGACCCTGAGAGAGAGAATCAGGGAACACTTGTATCATGTGAGACTTGGCACGGATACCAGTGCCCTAGCTAAACATGTTAAGATCTCAGAATCTCAACACACTTTTTTATTTTCTGTAGTACAGGAAGTGTTTGAGAGTAGTAGAGGAGGTGATTTAATTAATCACACTTTGGAATGTGAGATGAGGTGGATTATAAGGTGCAAGGCTGATAGACCACCGGGCCTTAATGAGAGACTTAGACCCATTCTTAGGAAGAGGAGATGTTTCAGACCCAAGAAATGATATGTGTATATGCATAAAATAGTACTTTACCTGATATGTATGTATCACATTAGGTATACCTATATTATGTACTCACTTACTATATTGTTATCAGTTATTAATTGTTTGGTTCATGCAATGTGTTATTTATGGAGTTTGCTCTTTATACTTAGTATCATATTATGTTATTTTTATAGATAGTTGATACTAGTTTCTTGGGAATGTGGTAGAGAGCTATTTTTACCTTTATATACATGTATATGTTTTATATATATATATATATATATATATATATATATATATATATATGTATATATATATATATATATATATATATATATATATGTATATATATATATATATATATATATATATATATATATACACATGTTTGTTACATATATATATATATATATATATATATATATATATATATATATATATATATATTCTAAAAATTATGTTGTTTTTAATATGTACATTCCCTAATATTTTGTATACGTGTATGTCTTAGTACACACACATTTATACAACCTTTCTGTGTGGGAGCAGTAGTTAGCACTTTATACATCTAACAGTTGCTAAGTATTTAATTATGGTATGTTTTTAACCAATAGGATTTATTTAGTGATTATTTAAACTGTTGCATAGTTGAATGTGTTTATACGTCTGAGGAAGCCTTTGGGTGAAAGCGCTAACGTTTATTCAATAAATAAGAATTGGTTCGTATTCCTTGTTGTGTTTCACTGTGTGGAAGTGAAGCTGAGTCGTGTTACACGGTGTAGAAGTGTAGCTGTATTGTATGATTTTACAACTTGGACGTTTTCCGTGCATTTGTACTTTTTCTGCCAGTGATCCTGCATCCATTGGTGTGTTTTGTTATTATTATTTTTTATTTTGCGGGGTCTGAGCTCCGTTGGCTCGGTGCATTGGTTTATTTGGTTTATATTTACTTCCTTCTTTCCTCATGGCCAGTCCAAGGCCATTAGTCTTTAAGAAGTGCACATCCTGTGGACAGAAGAACCCCTTATCTGACACCCACAGGGAGTGTGTGTACTGTTTGGGACCTCTTCATCTGGATGCCCCTTGTGAGATTTGCAGGGATGTCCATCCCCAGGCTCTGGCAGACAGGAGAAGTAAAATCGGTTACAAAAGGGTTGCTTCCTTCTTCCGCCACCTTAGGAATAACTTCTACATCAAGAGCTCAAACCCCTTCAAAAAAGCCCAGAGAGTTCTAGGAGTCCAGGAGACCATCTCCCACACACTCTTCCTCAGAAACGCCCAGGAAGAAGATGAAACCTTTGGAGACTACTCGCTTGACTGAGCTTATTGACCTCAACCTTTCTCCTGCCCCATTCATCCTCTGTTGCTGCGGGGCTGAGTGGTACTCCCTTCACGTCGACTCTTACACTGTCGGCGCCAGGGTTTCTTCCCTGCCTGTGATTACTAGGAAGTCTCCGTCCTTTTCCCCATGGAGATCTTCCAGACCCCTTTCTCACTACTTCATCTGGGTCTTCCCAAAGCTTGTTCTCTAAAGATGTTGGTAAGTTCATGAGGCAATTTCTCGAGACACAAATCTAGATGGGGCTTGAGTCTGCCCCATCCGCATCCAGATCCATGAGGCTTTCCTCATTCCAACCGATAGCTCCTTCTCCGACTCGACCCCTGGTTTCGTAGTTGTCAGTTCCGTTGGTCCCAGTGTTGGTGCCGATACACATCTCTTCTTTGTTTTCGATCTCCTCTGACTTGCTGGGCTCCGGTTGCTTCGGTTCCGAGTGTGTCCCGGAGCTGTAGCATCGAGGTTGGTTCCAGAGGATTGACCTCATATCTAAAGCTATCAGAGCCATGTCGTCACCTCAGGGCCTTGACCTTTGACAGCTCAGTTCCAACTCCCCTCTTCTGGAGCAGGAGACCCGTTCTCTCTGGGATTTCTTTGTGCAGGTGGCTTCGGCTCCAGTGAGACCCCTGCAGGTGGTTCGGAGTCCTTCCACATTTCAAGGTTGTGGGAAAGGTCCTCTCTGTTCCTAGGAGATCCTCTGCACTTACTGTAACCGAACTTCCCCAGCCTCATGCTGGAACTGTGCCCGAGACATCTGAGCTGCCACATGGATAGCCAGTCCAGGAAAGCCTCCACACCCATCCCCTCAGTCGATCCCCAAGCTTCTTCTGACACTTCCCATATGCATCCCCCCTTTGAAGATCCCACAGAAGAGACCGTGTAAAAGGAGGCATGTGGATCCCCGTATAGATTCCCTCTATACAGATACTGATTTCAAAGAAGGAAAAGGGTCTCCCAAGTCACCACCCGACAAGGTCTCCTTCAGAGACATCCTTGAAGTCCTTTGCCAGAAGGATGGATGGTCTATCCAAAACCCTTTCCTGGAAGAATTGGTACTGTGGGAGGCTTTTGGAGCCAACCAGTCTACTACCTGGATGCCCTCCCTCCCCCCCTGCTCATCCAGCTGGTGTCATCTAGGGCCTGGAAGGAGCCGATTACAGTGAACTAATTCCCAAATGCGCCAACAGACTTTTAAGTGATCCAGTTGACAAAGTTTTTTGGACTAAAGGAAGCTCCTTAGATGCCATGGTTGTGGCAGCAGCCACCAAACAGAGCTGGCTCAGAAATGCACTTCTGTCCACCCCCCCCCCAAAATAGAGAATCCCAGCCATTGTACAGATTTGGCAAGAGTGTCTACACCTCATCTACCTTTGCACTTTGGGCGTTGAACTATTTGTCACATTTTACCCAGCTACAAAGGAACTTAGTCAAGGAACTTTCTAGCTCGTCCCAGCGTCCATGCCTACCGTGGAACAAGAATCCTTTTTCTTCTAGGCAGGCCACCCTACACTCCTTAGTCAATGCGTCCATGAGGCTTATCTCTTATGCTGTGGAGGGTGCTTCAAGGATGGCCAGTTCTGCCATTGCCATACAGTGCCATGCCTGGATGAGGCTGTACAGTTTTCCAGAGCCTTTCAAGCAGTCCTTTATTAATGCTCCCTTTGATCGCTGTACCTTGTTTGAGCCCATGGTGCATGACACTTTAACCCAGAGTGAGAAAGATGGTCAGAACCTGTATGCCGTCAGGATCCATTATTGTACTCCACAATGAACATTCTCCAGGAACCAGCATGGAAGTAAGAAGACATGGTTTTGGAAGTCACAGGGTCCTTTCCAGGATGCTCAAGGAGACTTCCCCCTGAGGCAGAGTAGGATATGGTCAGAATGAGAGATGCTGCCCACGTGGCTAAGGGGAAGTCCGCAGAGTCAAGGATCATGGGAACCTGCCCCAGACAAGCCTTTACAGCAATCCTTAACTGTTGCCCGACTGTTGTTCTCTGGAAGCAGTCAGGAAACATTTCCCCTTGCGCCTTGAAGCCTGGGAGGCTATCACAAAAAACAAATAGGTGCTAAGGATCATATCCAGAAGATACTTCATTCCCTTGACATTCACAAACAAACAATTCACCTCCCTGATGTTCCATCCAGTCAGAGGGAGGACGCAGCTCAGGAAATAAGAAAGTTACTGAAAAAAGGAGAATTACAGGTGGTCCCCTCTCCCCATCAAGTCAGATCGGGTGTATTTTTTTTTAGTGCCCAAAAAAACAGGAAGCCTGTGACCTATCTTGGATCTGACCTCCCTGAATAGGTCGGTGAAGCACACAGTTCAAAATGGTCACGATTCACTCCATCTTACTTCTCCTAAAGATAGATGATTGAATGTGTTATATAGACCACAAGGGGGTGCATACTAACTTATCAGAATGGACAGGCACTCACGCCCCTTTCTGCGTTTCAGGCTGGGAGCCAGTCACTACCAGTTCCGGGCGCTTCTGTTTGGTCTCACCACAGCCCCTAGGGTGTTCACCAAATGCCTAGCTGTAGTTGCAGCTCCTTTCCGCCTGCATGGTTATCAGATATTTCCATATGTGGTTGACTGGCTTCTGACCGCCCCAACCCAGGTATCTACTTCTTCATGACAGGGACTACTTCCTCAATTTAGCTTCACTACAGGGGAGGCTGGTCAACTTACAGAAGTGGCAGTTGTCACCATGTTGACCATGGACACCTCCCAGTTTGGGGGGGGAGGATTGTCTGGGCTGGACAGTCCAAGGCACGTGGACAATCCTGGAGATCACACGAGTAACTCAAACAAATAAAACAAATAAAACCGACCATGTCAGTTATAAAAACCAAGCATTCGCTTTATTCACTAAAAGAGCGTTGACTAAGCACTTTCACCCTTCAAACTATGGGCTTCTTCAGAGTCAACATTTAAAACACATCACTTCCTTGTATATTATTAAAAAATCTTCAAGCACCAATCAAATTAACCCTAAAAGAACACATAACATTTAAAATATTGAAAATACAAACTTATACCAAAAGTATATAATAATATAATAATTACTATTGCCTTGTTACAAAACACAAAAACTTTCACCATTTAAGACGCAAACTATTTCCTAGTTGCATTACAAGAACTTTATGTATCCCTAGCATTCTGTTTAAGAACAGGTACTATAGAAATTCCATCATTCCGTCCAGGCTCATGCTTGGCATTGAGCCTTAGCTGCCACTCTGTTTCCTTCATTGATACTTCAATGTTAACATCACCTCCAAAATTGTTAACATCAACTTTGTCAATAATGTTTTTTAATTATTATATAAAGTACTGTGTAGGTATAAATCACTGCTCATTTTTTTTTTATTTTTGATGTCCTGTTGTGTTCCATTGTCCTGTCCCTTAGTCTTCTAATGGTTTTACCTACATAGAAGCTGGGGCATGCCGTACAAGTTGCCACATAAACCACATTGCGGGTGTTGCATTTGCAATGCCCCGGGTTACTCAGAATTCTGTCAAACCCTTCAATTGTTACATAGGGACCATCATTGATGAATCTACAAGCACTGCATCCTCCACATTTGTACATTGTAGTATCAACCTTTATTGTTCTCATTACTTTCAAAAATGTCCTTCAAGTTCATACCTCTGCTGTATCCAATTTTTGGCCTAAGCCCCAATGTATTTTTAGAGGGGTATCTAAATTTAAATCCCGCACTCTAGAAATAATTTTTACTAGTCGATGTGCATCCTCTTTATACTGTATCACCATCGCATTATTACCAAAATCGTTTGTGTTGGAACTTTGTGTTGAATTTGAGTTACTTTTTGATATAGGAGCAAAAGATGTTTACCTTTTTTCTAAAATTTCACTTCTAATTTTCAACAAAAGTTTGATCGGGTAGCCCCACTTTACGAACATACCAATCAATTTATACATTTCTGTTTTGAAATCCTCATCCTCACTCACCAACTTAGTCTGACCATTTTGGCCCTTTATCACACTCCTTTTCTCAAACCCGCGGTGGTGGTGCTGCGGTAGTGTCTCCTCACAGTAAGCCGCTGTCCAGTTAGATTCTCACCTAGAGCGTCTTCTGCGTGGAGACATGCGTGAATGGGCATACCTTCGTTGAAGGTTGTGCGTCAGGCCTGGCAAGCCGGTACGTAAAAATCAACTGCCAATCATTAGCGGACCGAAGTTCCGCTGTGGCGACCCCTAACCGGGAAAAGCCAAAAGACACACACACACACACACACACATACATATATCACACTCCTCTTCTGATGGGGGGATGACAACTTTGATAATGCAAAAGCATGTGAGTAGGTATCATTTCTGTGGATAGTGGAGGTTAATCCCCCTCCATTGTCCCCATTATTTCTGAGGCAAATGTCCAAATACTCAATCTGCTGACTATCATACTTGTAAGTAAATGATAAGAAAATAGTGGTGTTATTTAAATATTCAACAAATGCCTTCACCTCATCAGGTTTCCCACCTCGTAAAATAAGAATGTCATCCAGGAATCTTAAAAATAACTTTATTTTATTCATAAATGGTGATGTGAAAATAAAGTTTTCCTCCCACTCAAGCAGCACCATATTGGTGTAAACCAGGGCACATTTAGCCCCCATAGCGACTCCCGCTACTTGACGGAAGTACTCATCTTCAAACTGGATAAAGTTATTTTTCAGAACCAAATCCATAAGCTAAACTAACCAATTGACTTTGTTATTGCCCAAAGTACTATATTTGGTTAGGCTACTATGAAAATAGTCAAGTCCAGTGTCGTGAGGTATAACAGAAAAAAGACTGACTACATTGATAGTCACAAAAATATATCCTTCCACATTTTTCACTTCCCTTAACTTTGCTAAACAATCCCGAGAGTCTTTTTATTATATGGGGGACATTCTTCAAAAAAACTTTAGAATACCTGTCAACATATGCTGCCAGAGGTTCAGTTTTAGATCTTCTTGTGGCAACAATTGGCCTGAAAGGGGGGTTGGTTAGATTTTTGTGAATTTTCAGAATACTGAAAATCACTGGGCCAACGGGTGTGTCAACTGTTACAAATTCCAACTCATCACCATCAATAGTACCCTGAGTAAAGGCATCAAAAATTTCAAGATATTTTAAATATCATTTGTTCTTTTAGGGTTAATTTGACTGGTGCTTAAAGGTTTTTTAATAATATATAAGGAAGTAATGTGTTTTAAATGTTGACTCTGAAGAAGCCCGTGGTTTGAAGGGTGAAAGCGCTTAGTCAACATTCTTTCAGTGAAATAAAGTGAACACTTGTTTTTTATAACTGACGTGATCGGTTTTATTTGTTTGAGTTTCTCTTGTGGTTTTGGTTTTCATTTATTTAATTTATCGTTTTAAGAACTTTGAGACCAAATTGCATATCAGTGTACTCGAGATGAGAGTAGTTCTTCTGTTGCAAGAACTAGACAGCTTTCTACCTCAGTGGACTATTGCAATCCAAACAAACCATAGGTCAGTGATTTGATACCTCAACAAGTGGGGAGGGACCAGGTCTTGCTCCCTATGTCGAGAAACGATGAGTGTGTGGCAGTGGGCGATTTTCTATCCACCACTTTCTGATAGCAATGCTCATTCCAGGGGAGTCCCAACATATTAGCTGACAGGCTCAGTTGAGTACTGATGCCTCACAAGTGGTCCCTGAATCAGTCAATGACAGACACGATCTCCCAGAAATGGGGTCATCCTTGCTGCAATCTCTCTGCATCCCCTTTCAGCAACAAATGCAGTAGGTATTTTGCCTTGCTCCCTCCTCAGGGACAGTCCCCCTGGGATGTACTTGTTCATGCTTGGCCCGCCAGTCTAATCTCTGCCTTTCCCCCTCTTCTGTTGATGTCCCAGTTTCTACAGAAAGCTCTTAGGTTGTGAAGCAAAGTAATCCTCATTGCCCCTTTTTGGCATCAATAAACCTGGTTCACCTTTCTTTGGCCTCGCCTGGTTTGCTCCCTGATAAAATTAGACCTGAGTCCAGATCTGTTGTCTTGCCCGTTGGGGCATCTTCATCTGGACATTCAGGACCTGAAGTTTGGCATGGTTTCTCCACTTCCAGTGATGGCTAGATCTCCCAGGTTTTCTTCCTCCGTTCAAGAAATTGTGATTTCATCCCTTAGGGCTTCCACATGAAAAATTTACAAAAGTAAATGGAAAAGGTTCTATTTTGGGGCTATACAGAAACAGATGCATCCTTTTACAGCCCCAGTTTCAGTGGTACTAGACTTTCTTGCTTCCCTTTTCAAAGATGGTGATGGCTATTCTACTGTCAATGTCAAAGTTCAACTAGCTGCTATTTCCAACTTTCACTTTGGTTTTTGAGCCCTTGTCTCTTGCTACTTCAAAACTGTGTAAAGCTTTTCTCAAGGGCACTTTTCTGCTCTGACCACCAGTTAAAAAAAGTTATGCCCCCCACCTGGATCTTACTGTGATTCTGCCAGCTTCAGTCTGTCCCCGTTTGAACCCTCAGCCACTGTCAATCTGAAATTCCTTTCCTGAAAGACACTTATGTTCTTCGTGTTTCATTGTTGCAGTCATCACATTTGGATTATCCTGCCAGGTGTAGCACTCAGTCGGCCCGATTACCAGAGGCTTAGTATGTCTGCTTCTGTTGCTGTCGCTTTAGGACTGACGTCCGGTCGTCAGTGATATAAAAACAGGCAGCCGACGCCATTACATTAGTCTTTCTTGCCAAGAAGCCCAAAACGGAAGCAGTTCGCACGAGTGCCGGTCAGCCGCTACCTGAGTTTTCGTTTCCGAAATTGAAGTTGAAGTCTTCTAAAGCTAAGTACCCCATTGGGGATCCTTTTTTCTTGCTCTATCTAATGTCCGAAAAAGTTAACAATTGTCTCGCATGTGGAAAGCAAATACCGCACTGAGATTTCCATTCTTACTGCGTCACCTGTTTAGGCCCAGACCACAACATACCTCACTGCTGGTTTTATGCTTTGTTCAACTCCCAAACTATTCGTTGTCGGGCCCTTATTGTAGCTAAATACAGTAATTCTCGATTTCCGTATTCTGAAATGGCGTTGGTAAGCCATCCGACTAACGATCTTCCAAAAAAAGTAATGATAAAGACAGAGACAGACCGCACAGGTCCATAACTGCCAATGCTTCCGTTAAGCTAGTCGCCAGTTTGCCGGTACTCAGGTGCTTTTGCAGCCCCTGATGCCCACTTCGATGGATTCGCAGGCCGCTACCGAAACACATTCGGAGTCCTGTATGCCGCGAGACTCTTCTTTGACTACGGAAGCTGCAGATGTCTCTACCTTGGATGGGTCCGGAGCCGCTGTGCAGGCACCGGCTTCTGAGGAAGTTCTTCGCACTACATGTATTTCGACACAAACCAACTTCTTTCAAGTCTTTAGTTCTTCTAAATCTCCTGAGTTTCTAAGGCCAAGAGTACAAGCTACGCCTAAAAAAATGACGCCCCTAACTCGGGCGCCTGCTTCCTTGCTACAATCACAGATGCTTAAAATGGCAGAAGACCTTATCATGCTGATTAGGGGAAGCCAGCCTTCCCTTGCTAAAAGAAAGAGACTTGTCCCCAGCAGCTTTATCTGACCAAGAGTCTGACAACCCTGAGGTTTCTGATTATAAAGACACGCCCTTATCTGCCTATGAAAATTCACATGCAGAGGAATCCATTCCTTCTGCCGCCCTCCCAGAGGATTTTTCTTTTGGTGAAACTCTACATTCTTTGAGAGAGCATTTGCATTGGGAATGCCAGGATTATCCTCAGTCCAAAAAGGGACTCCGGGAATTTTTAGATTCACCACAGCATAGGCCCTTAGCTGTCCCTCCTGTTCTGGATGTTGTGGATGATGTCTTTATGGAATCCAGTCCAACTACTGGTACTTTACCCCCCTGCTCCCAGGAAACCTGACAGGTACTACAGAGTCCCTGGCTCTCACAAATTTTGCTTCAAAAATCCTACTGCTGACCCAGAGGTAATCTCCCAAGGACCTAAAGGAATAAAAGCAACTACAGCTAAGAATCCCACCCCCTCTGACAGGGATTCTCAACCTTTAGACAGATTGGGTACATTAGAGTATTACATTGTCCGTTTCACATGCTGAAATACCAGCAACATACTATGGAACCTATTAAGCAAAAATTACCTACCTTCCCTGACTGCAGAACATAAAGAATTACAGGAGCTTATGCATTCTGCAAGCCAAGTCAGCAAGCATACCCTGCAATGTTTGTTTGATGCCCTAGAAGCATCTTGCAGGGCGGCAGTCACAGGTTCTGTACTTGGAAGGCATGCCTGGTTTAAGGAGCAGACCTTGCCAGACCATGTCAAATTAAAATTATTGGATGCATCTCTGAACAAGGGCAATCTGTTTGGCACCAAAGCAGAAGAGGTTTTAAAAAAGATGGAAGAAAAAGCTAAGTCTATACAAACAATCTATGATTTTTTGCAAGTGCAGCCTCCAAGATTCAGTAGGCATTGCGCCTCAAAACAATGGTCCTTTCCAGCCCCCTCAAGGCCACCTCAAACTAGACTTGGGGGAAACCGACCCCCCCCCCCCCAAGCTACAGTCGCAGGGTATGCAGAGATCTAAGCAATGAACTGCCTCCACTTCTAAAACAGGGAGTGCTAAGCCACCCCCTTATGGAAATAATTCACAATGACTTTTCAACTCCTCCCCTCACCTCTGCCCAATTGCTCGTGCCCCTAAGAGGAAAACTTGCCCACCATGCAAAAAAACAGACCTCCATCACCAATGATCAATGGGTTCTCAACATAGTATCCCAGGGGTACAAATTTTATTTCCACACGCTGCCAATCCCAAAAAGGTTACCAGACCTTCCTTCAAACCAGTAGGCAGAGGCACAAAACCAAGTTCAGTCCTTGCTCTCCATAAGGGCAGTTCACCCTGTTCCTGCAGAACAGATATGCCAAGGTTTTTATTCCAGACTTTTCCTGTTACCTGGAAAAGAGGGCACTTGGCACCCAATCTTAGATCTTTCCATTCTAAACACCTTCCTGGTGGTACCAAAATTCAAAATGCTCACTCTACAGCAGCTTCTCCCTATGCTGTCCAAAGATGCCTGGTTAGCCACCCTAGACCTAAAAGAGGCCTATCTGCACATCCCCATCAGGGACTTCTGCAGGAAATATCTACATTTCAGGGCAGGATCTATGCATTATCAGTTCTCTGCACTTCCCTTTGACTTATCCACTGGTCCCAGAGTTTTTACAAAATGCCTGGCTCCGGCCATTGCCTATTGCAGACAGAGAAATATTCAAATTTACCCCTACTTGGACGATTGCCTGATTCAGGCAGACAGTCAGGAAAAGCTGTTGGAGCACCTGACATTTGTAAAGGACCTTCTAACCTCCCTGGGGTACACTATCAACGAAAAGAAATCCAAACTAGTCCCCAGTAAAAAAATTGTATTCCTGGGAGCAAGCTTAGACACAGCATTCCTGATGGCATTCCTTACTCCAGAAAAACAAGCCTATCTGACAGGCTACTTCTCTCAAATGGCCACCAGAACCCAGCTATCTGCAAGGAAAATCCTGCAAGCTCTAGGGTTCATGGCCTCCTGCATTCTACTAATTCCATATGCCAGACTGTTTATGAGGAAACTTCAGTCTTTGGTGCCAGCCTTCTCAGGACCTGAAAACTATTATAGCTATAATACCTTGTCTAAGGAAAGAGTTCATTTGGTGGGCAGCAGCATGCAACCACAACAAGGGGATTCCCTTTATGCAACTCCATGCCACCCAGACCATAACCACAGATGCATCTGACTATGCCTGGGGTGCACATCTGGACGGCAGGTGCTTTCAGGGCCACTGGAGCCCAAATCAAATTCATCTGCACATCAACCAAAAAGAGATGCTAGCTGTTCAGCATGCTCTGACAGCTTTCAGATCCCTACTCTCTCCGGGGCCTCTACGAATCAAAACTGACAACACCACAGTGATGTGGTACATCAACAAGCAGGGGGGGGACCCTCTCTTACCCATTCTGC
The DNA here is from genome assembly GCF_019279795.1 of Protopterus annectens. Lineage (NCBI taxonomy): Eukaryota > Metazoa > Chordata > Ceratodontiformes > Protopteridae > Protopterus > Protopterus annectens. The sequence continues at coordinate 880,395,711 of NC_056743.1, read as the reverse complement.
AAGCTAGCCATGACCCTGTGGAACATGGCCTCAGCCATGTGTATTCACCTGCAAGCTCAATTCCTGCCAGGCAACCAAAACTCTCTGGCAGACTTGAGCAGAAATCTCCTAGACCCACACGAGTGGCAATTTAAACCACAACACCTTCAGCCTTGTGGCCCAGAAATGGGGTTCCCCGAATGTGGACCTATTTGCCTCCCCCTACAACCACCAGTTCAGCAAATTCTGCACCAGGGAAACTCACAGCAATGCCTGGAAAGTGGATTCCCTGTCCTTCCAGTGGGCAAACCTCTCAATCTATGCATTTCCCCCTCTACCTCTTCTTACAAGAGTATTACTCAAGGTAAAGGAGGAAAGACCAAGGCAATCCTGATTGCCCCAGACTGGCCATGCCAGCACTGGTACCCACTACTGTAGTCTAGTCACCATTGCCTCCATGGCTCCTCCCCCCAATCCCAACTCTCCTGACTCAGCAGGAGGGACAGTTCTTGCATCCGCAATTGCATACCTGGCTTATTCCTTGACTTCTCTTCCAGTGGCCAGCCTAAGCAAGTAGGTACTGGATGTCATACGTGAAGCCAGACAATCCAGTACAAGAAAATTCTATGCTGACAAGTGGAAAAGGTATTATTCCTGGATCCACACTAAAGGAGCGGATCCAGCACAGCCCTCCTTGCTTCTCATCCTGAATTACCTAGCAGACCTACTCCACAGGGGCCTATCCTTCTCTTCCATTAAGATTCATGCCTCTGCCATCTCTGCTCATTACAGCACTGAGCCACCTCTCTTTTCACACCCTCTCATCAAGCAGTTCCTTAGAGGGGCTAACAACTTAAGGCCACCAAGAAGAGCCCCTACCCCTTAACTTTGTGATGGAAAAGCTCATGCTACCCCCCTTTGAGCCTGCAGTGTCAGCAGAGTTGAAATCCTCTCTTGGAAAACAGCCTTGCTTCTGGCCATCACTTCAGCTAGAAGTGTGTCTGAGCTACACACACTTATGGCTGTGGAACCCTTCATTATTTTTCATGCTGACAGGGTCTCCCTCAGGACTAACCCAACTTTCATGCCTGAAGTGTTGTCCAGTGTGGCTCTCAACCATTCTGTCAATTTGCCCACCTTTTTCCCTAATCGTCAAAGTAAGGGGGAAAGGATTCTGCACTCTTTAGATTTGCACAGTCAGCTCAGATTCTACCTTGATAGGACTAAGCCATTTAGGAAATCTGACCAGTTACTAGTCAGCTTTGCACCAGGGGCAGAGGGCAAGGCCATATCTAAACGATCCATCTCCAAATGGATAGCACACTGTATCCATTTCTGTTACAAACGCCATGGGAAACCACCCACTCAGGAGGTCAGAACACATTCCACTAGGGCAACTTCAACCTCTACAACCTTTCTCAGAGGAGTCCCTACCAGGGACATTCTGGAAGCTGCAACTTGGAGTTCTGTTCATACCTTCACCAAGCATTACCACCTGCATATCTTTTCCAAATCCGGCGCGGGCTTTGCAACCGCAGTCCTGCAGGGCATACTAGCTAGCCCCAACAATTCTTGACTGCCTCCACCCATTCTTCAGCTTTGGGAATCGACCCAAGTGTGATGACTGCAACAGTGAAACACATAGTAACAAAGAAGCAGGCTAGCAAGTACAGTAGATGCGGCACTAGTGTTTGAGATTGGGGATTGTTTTCATTTGGACACCTGTTCTGGAATTGACAGCATATATGACTGATCTGGGCTTACATGCGACACCTGAATAGACTGCAGCCTATTAGGTCTGCACAAACAAAGGATTACGTGCAAACGGGGAGAATGTATGCTCAACTGGGACTGGTTTCTAACTAATCAAGGCTGACTTTATGAACTAAAAGAACTTATTTTGGTGCAGGTTTGCAGATACGCTGACTGCATATTTTGGTCCGGGACTCATTACTTTGGCAATGTTGAAAAACGGTTTGCATTTATGTATATATCTGTTTTATTTAGTTATAATTTGTACTACTTAGATAGATGATGCTTTTGTGACTAAGCAGACAACGAGCACTCAGCCCATATTAGGGCAGAGAGAATCAAGGTCTGATTTCACTTCCCATAAAGTTTTATATCAATCAGTCGGCCTATTGTTAGAGAAAGCATTCTTTTTTGGTCAGATTCTTAAACGGATGTTGAATGGAACATTTTGGACTATTTTTTCACTTTTTGTAGCCAGGTTGGTGCTAGTCATTTCCTACGGGCTTATGGACTAGGGATTATTATTTTTTATGCACTGGCTTACATTCAATACAGGCATTTTCCTGTTTCTTACATAGGGATTCAGTGTATTATTCTCATATGATAGTTCATCTTTTCCATGTCTATTATTTTTATTTTTAGGTTTAGAATGATCCTGTATGGTTTTGACAGGATGCCAGTTAATATTCGGTTGGTCTTAACATTCTAACATAGATTGTATTGGTGGGGGAAACCGGAACATTGTGTTTTTTCTAATCTTTTTTGACCGACTCATGATAAGGTGAAGCAATTTTGGAAACCATTACAGAACTATCATATATTTACACATAGCATCTACCTATCCAGATAATCAGTTTGGACATTGCTATTTAAGGGATTGTGAGCTTTCTACACTATATAGGGAACTTATTAAGCATGGGGCCAGACCTTTGCATACTTTATCACAAGTTGATAACAGGTTGATATTTTGTAAATTGGTTGTTCATTTATTTCTTGGGCAACGATTTTGTGTTGTGATAGGGTACTATTAATATTGGTCATTACATAATGGATAACCGAGAAATGCGTACTCAAATGTAGTTAGAAGGCTCTTTCATTATTTAGGGATTGATCAGCCAACAGTCATCATACCGATTTGTCCAGGAGCATGTGAACGTTCATCCCACCCAGTGGTTGGCATTCATAACTACATTTAATAAGTGGATCTTATAACACAAAATATTTTTTTGGATTCGAATTGATGACTTGCACATTCTGTGTGGATTTTCCTTATGTTCTTTTGGATAAATTAAGGTAAAGGTTGTTTACCTTTTTCTTGTCTTTTTTGATCCTATCAGCAAATATTTGCATTCCTTTGTGACTCAAATGGGTTCAGTACAATAGATTTTGTACCAGTAAGTCAGGTTTAAGCATAGGGGGATTATTTTCCTAGCACCCTTGAAAGCCTGCTTAAGAGATGTCCTACAGGTTCCATTTTGGTTATATCACATCACAGTTGATCAACAGAGACTTCAGGGTGATTGAAGCAAACTAGCAACTTATGGTCATGGATCTTAACAAGCTGCTTCAGGGCCTTTGTGCGGATAAGGATGATATTCATGTATTTGGAATTAAACCTATGGATGAGGGCACAAAGGAGAACAGCCAGATTGATGGTTGTAATTTGCTCTTCACACAGCTTGGCAAGAAGGTTAATACTTTACATACCAACATTTGGCACCTAAAGCTTTTCAAAGCATATCAAAACCAAAACATTACCCCGAGGGGTTTAAGGACTAAATTACAGCCATTAGTAAGCCTGATGATATATTATTAAGGGATTGGAACATGGCACAGCAACAGGCGTCCATATCCTTTGTTAACATTTTAGCATCTTATTATGAAAGAACAATTGAGGTCAACATGTGTGATGTACAAAAAATATGTGAAGAATTGAAAAAACATGAAGAACAAATACATTTTAAGTATAATTTTAGCAGACTCTTAAATGAATTGACTACCTTTGAAAATCATTTGAAAGATAAAAAGTTACATAAGTTTTCCAGAGATATGGAGGATTATGAGAGGGGTAGGCCATTTGAGTCATAGAGAAGTGTTAGGTTTGCGGATGGAACAAAAAACACCAATCAGATACGCAAAAAAAGACACAGATCCATATTGAAAAAAGCTAGACCACATACCACAACTTTGGGGGAGGAATCCTCCACTACTGACACCGAATCCACATACATTATTGATTACCCCGATTCCAAGATGGGTCGGGGTTCAGAGTACCCTTTAGGGGTAGGAGGCACAGGGGGGATGCAAACACAGGGGTAAAAACCATAGAGGATCTTTTCCAATCAATAGTGAAATAAATGTAGAATGTCCAAATGTGCGTAATATTTCCAAATATGTTTTATCATCTGAAGAGGAATCATTGCAGAATAAAGGTCTTGGTTTTATCCCAGGTTTCTTTGTGGATGAAAGCATTTTTGTCTCTGATATACTATTTTTTTGCAAAAAGGTTAATCTGAAATTGTTTTTCGACCAACAGAACCATTCTCAGAGATCTACTGATTTTAGATTCTAAAACAAAAAGCTCTTACAGATCTTAGGGCCAATACTGATATTTCCATCCTACTAGCAGACAAGGGTGGGGCGGTGTTGGTCATGGACTCTAGTTGTTACTGGGCTGAGGGAAGTAGACAATTCATTATATGAACATGCCCACTGACCCCACTCTTAATTTTAAAAAAGAGATTGACAATTTCTTGCAGGAAGCAGTGGATCAGGGAATTATCAGTGATAAAACTAGACAACAACTAATGGTAAAAGATCCAGGCAAACAATATCTTTATCTATTGCCAAAAATTCACAAATCTTTGAGTATGCCACCAGGCAGGCCTATTGTTTCGGGCATAGGCTCCCTCACAGAGCCATTGTCAGCATTTTTGACAGAATATTTGCAACCGCTATTGTCACATGTTAGAGCTAGGTTAAAGGACACAACAGAATTTCTACAAATTGTATCGGAGTCTGAATTGGAACCTCATTGGTTGATGTGCACTCTGGATGTTAAATCACTTTACACCAGCATTCCACACTGGGCTGGACTAACAGCATTAGAATTGTGGCTAAATAAGACCAATATCTATAGTCCAGGTTTCAACACATTGCTTATTTGCATGGTCGAGCATGTCCTTACCAAAAACGTCTTCTATTTACAGCACGAGTGTTACTGGCAAATACAAGGCACAGCAATGGGGGCAATCCTTTGCCCCAATATATGCTGATTTATATATGGGATATGTTGAGGAACACATTATATATAATGAGCTACATAACCTGTATTTGCCAGAGATAGATATATATAGACGTTTTTTGGACGACTGTTGGCTTGCATGGAAAGGAGACCGTGATTATTTATAAGAATTCATTGAATACCTTAATGGAAACAAATGGGGAGCTGAGTTTACAGTGAGTTTTCATAAAAATGAAAATATCCACAATATAACAGATTGTTACATGCCTCCAGTCTCCATCCTAAATATACCATTAACAATATTCCTAAATCTCAGTTTTTGCGCTTGAACAGAATTTGGTCTTCATAGCAGGATCTGATACAATCCCATCAGGATTTAGCCAACAGATTTATAGCTAGGGGATATGGTACACAGAATGTTAACTCGGCCATGCAATGGGCCAAAAACCAATCCAGGGGTACCCTATTAGAATACAAACATAAACCCAGGAAGGAGAATAAGGATACCTTGAGAATGGTCACTACATTTGGCAGAAATACGGCATTTCTTACTGATGTTATTGACAAACATTGAAATATTTTGAAGGCCAATGAACAATTGGGTGACCTTTTGGGGGACAAATGCTCATTTTCCTTTAGGCGGGGTAAAACCTTATGGTCCCATTTCTCTCACTGCAAGAAAATTATGCATCAGGATATCATCATACTACATTAACAGGGGAGAGACTGGTTGGTTCTTATCCTTGTGGACACTGCACCTTCTGTAAATATGTCTTCAAAACCAAAACCTTCACCAGTAAAAATACTGGGCAGTTGTACAGCATTAATTGCTTTGCTAAATGCAGAACGGATTGTGTCATATATTTGGCCACTTGCACCTGTCAAGCCTTTTATGTGGGCCAAGCATCCAGACAATTTATATTTCAAATGTCTGAACATTTAGGGGATATTAGGAATGCAAGAGCCATGAATGCTCTTTATAGACATTCACTGATTCATCACACGGTGAAATTCACTTATTGATAAAATATCGGGCAACAGATCTTTTAAAACGGGGTGGCACAGTATATTAAACATGAAGGAAAGGAAATGGATTGTCAAACTAGGGGGTTTATTCCCACCTGGATTAAATGATAAAATATAGTGTTTTCCTTTCTCTTCATGGGTTTTGATACTATTTATGAACTCTCCAGAATTCTTGGGTTGGTCCCAAGAGTAAAAGTTGAAAAAAAGAAAGAAAAAAAGAATAAAACAATAAATCTGTATGGAATTTATTGTGTTTTGTATTGCTTTTTTTTTTTTATCTAGTATTAGACCATTTTTTTCTTGGACAGGAAATTATGTCATTGATCTTTAATGACACTGAGTATATATTGCAGTTGTATCACTGCTTTATGTTATATACCACTGATGAAAGCTACAAGCTGAAACTGGTCTGATGTCCTTCAAGAATGCAACTGCAGTCATAACATGTGGGTTGCCCTTCCTCAGGCAGCCCTCGGTCGGCCGGATTCCAAAGTCTGGGTCCGACGTCGGCTGATGTCGCATTTCTCTCCGAAGTCAGAGCGGCTGGAGTATATAAGCATCAGCCGACGCCATTTTCTCCAGTCTTTCTTGCCGCACGGTGCCCGAAGCAGAAGCAGTTCGCAAGTGCCGGTCGGTCAGCTCCTGTATTCTACGATACCAAAGTCATCAAAAAAGCTAAGTACCCCGTTGGGGACCTTTTCTTGCCTCAGCCGATGTCAGAAATTACTGAAAAAGTTAACAATTGTCTTTTTTGTGGTAAACAAATACCTCATAAGGATTTCCACTCTTACTGCCTCCCTTGCCTGGGCCCAGACCACGACGTCTCGGCCTGTGTAGCCTGTGCTCGCTTCAACAAGCGCACTCTCAGGCGCCGGGCGGAGTTCGCTGAAGATTTTTTCGGCGATAAATTTGCTTACACCATGCCATCGGATCTTCCGACATCGCAAACTCCCAAAAAGCGGAAAGACCGGGACCAACATCCTCGGTCCGCGTCTACCACCGACTCCACGCCAAAACCTAGCGCGAGTGCTCCGGTTCCCTCTGAGACGGTCTCTCCAACGCTCCGAACTGAAGACACCGCATTACCGACGACTCCGATTCCAGACATTACTCCGACGCCAGTTATAGACTTTCCTCTGGATACCGAAACCGAGGAAATGCCCGAGACCATTGCTGTAGACAAGGTCACTCCTGCACGTGGAGCTGCCAGGCCTCTTATGGCCATGTCTAATAAGGCCTACACTAGGGCTAAGGCAGCCAGCAAAACAAAGCATTTTTCTTCTAAATCCTTACCTCAGCCGACTCCGGAGACACAAATTATGTCCATGGCTGCTGATTTAATTTCCATGATTAGAGGTTCACAGGCCCATCCTGAGAGAGCATCCCAGCCTCCTCCTGATAAAAGGCCCCAGGTTGAACCCTCTGACCCTACTCCTTCAGATGAAGACTCTAAGGGCTCTGTCCACTCTGAAAGCCAGGAAGAGCTCTTCCAGACCTATGAGGACTCGGATGCAGAAGATTCCATCCCTTCAGCCTCCCCTCCTGAGGATATTTCCTTTGGGGAAGTTCTGCACACCATGAGGGAACATTTCAAGTGGCAGGGTCAGGAATATTCTGATTCTAGGAAACGCCTTAGGACTTTCCTTAAGAAGCCTCAACACAGGCCCTTAGCTATTCCTCCTGTACTTGATGTTCTGGATGATTTGTATTCTGACTCTAGTGCTACCCCTGATTCTCTTCCTCCTGCTCCAGCCAAGCCAGACAGGTATTACAGGGTCCCTGAAACTCATTCCCATTTATTCAGGGCCCATACTGCTGATTTGGAAACTATTTCACAGGGGCCTAAAGGAGTTTCAGTCTCCACCTCAAAAAATCCTTTGCCCTCCAACAGGGAAGCAAGGTCATTAGAGAGATGGGGCAAAAAGGTTTACACATCCACTACCTTATCTATGAGAGCTTTAAATTGCCTTTTTCATATGTTACAATGTCAGGATTATCTCTTAGAAGATTTACAAAAAACATTAGCTTCTCCTGATCCTTTAGACAGGAAGACTTTGCAGGAAGCTGTACATAACACTCAGCAAGTAAGCAATCACTTCCTGCAGTGTGGATATGATGCACTGGAGGCTTCATGTAGGGCAGCTATGACAGGGGCAGTGATTCGTAGGCATGCTTGGTTAAAAGATCAACCTCTACCAGATCATGTAAAAGCAAAACTTCTGGATGCACCTTTGGAAAAAAACAAGCTTTTTGGTGCAAATGCTAAGGATGTGTTAAAGACCATCGACGAAAAAGCAAAATCAGTTCAGACTGTGATAGATTTCCTCCAGGTTCAACCCCCCAGATTCAGTAGGAATTGGCCTTCAAAAAACTGGTCCTTTCCTAATCCAGAAAAGTTTCAAAGGGGTAAGAACAGACGTGGCCGAGGAAGAGGCCAATACAGAGGCCCTTACAGGGGATGACAATGGCAGCCAGGAAGCCAAAGAAGTGATGCAGGGGTTTCACCTGCCCAACAACCACAAACTCAATGACTTTCCTCTACTACTGCCTACCAGGGAACAACTAGAAGCTCCCTTGGGCGGGAAATTATCTCTGTTTGCAGAAAACTGGCACAGACTGACAAAGGATAAATGGATTTTGGACATTATAGACCGAGGGTACAGGTTTCATTTTCATACCTTACCAAGAAAACAAGGCATGCCAAACCTACCACAAAATCAAAGGGCAGAGGCTATCAAGCAAATCACTCTGCTGACTCGAATGAAAGCAATAGAAAGAGTTCCACAACAAAAAACAAGAACATGGGGTTTTACTCAAGACTGTTCCTTGTTCCAAGAAAAGAATCTCAATGGAGACCAATACTGGACTTGTCCGCTATAAACACCTTTCTCATAGTACCAAAGTTCGAAATGCTGACTCTACAGCAACTCCTTCCCATGCTGGGCAAGGAGTCGTGGCTGATTACTCTGGACCTCAAGGAGGCATACCTGCATGTCCCTATCAGACACAGCTGCAGAAGATACCTCAGATTTCTTGCAGGGCCAGAGCATTATCAATTCTCAGCATTGCCATTTGGCTTATCTACTGCGCCCAGATTATTTACAAAATGCCTGGCTTCAGTAATTGCTCATTGCAGGCTCCAGGGTATACAAATTTACCCGTACGACTGCCTCATACAAGCGGACGACAAATTGATGTTGACAAAAAACCTGGATTATGTCATACGATTACTTCAAGCTCTGGGATACACAGTCAACTTCCAAAAGTCAAGACTGCAGCCATCCCAGCAAATAATCTTCTTAGGAGCCAAACTAGACACAGCCTCTCAGATGGCTTACCTGACAGAAGACAAGCAAGAGAAGTTAACTCATTACTTCAAAGGTTTAGCAAAACTCACCCAGATGACTGCAAGGAGATTCCTACAGGCCCTGGGTTACATGGCATCCTGCATTCTACTGGTTCCATTAGCAAAACTACACATGAGAAAGCTTCAATGGTACCTAAAAAGCATTTGGTCTCAACACAGCAGCAACTTGGAGACAATCGTACCACTCATTCCATGCCTACAAAAGGAATTCCTATGGTGGGCCTCGGTGAGCCAGGAAAACACAGGTATGTCATTCAAAAAACCACAGATAACACAGACCATGACTACAGACGCCTCAGACCTTGGATAGGGGGCGCACATGGAAGGCAGGTGTATACAAGGACAATGGTCTCCAAAGGAAACACATCTGCATATAAACCAAAAGGAAATGCTGGCAGTAATGCATGCCATCGAGGCTTTTCAACACCAACTCCAGCAAGGCCATTTAATGATACGGACAGACAACACCACTGTGATGTGGTACATAAACAAGCAGGGGGGCACCCACTCTTACCCCCTTTGCAGACTGACAATGCAGCTTTGGGAGAAATCACTGAGCCTAAACATCCAGTTACAATCCCAGTTTGTTCCAGGAAAAGACAATGTGTTGGCGGACAGCCTAAGCAGGAATTTCACAGATCCACACGAGTGGAGGTTACATCTGAAGGCCTTCAGACAACTCACTTCGACATGGGGCAAGCCAGAAGTGGACCTGTTTGCCTCTCACCTCAACCATCTTCTACCAAAATTTTGCACAAGGACATACCATCCAAGAGCTTGGAAAATAGATGCCCTCTCATTCAACTGGAACTCCCTAGCAATCTATGCATTCCCACCTCTGCCACTGATGACCTCAGTATTACTAAAGATCAAAGCAGAGAAGCCCAAGGGAATCATAATAGCTCCGGATTGGCCAAGACAACACTGGTACCCACTACTACGGAGCATATGTCACACCAGGAGGTGGGCCCTCCCTCAGTGGCCTCTACTTTTGACTCAACACAATTTCGAAACACTGCATCCAAACCTTCAGACACTGCAGCTAACAGCCTGGGAGATCCCATTAGTAACTTCAGCTTATCTCTGTCCAAGGAAGTTCAGCGGATACTAACAGAGGCTCGAAGACCATCCACCAGAAAGGTTTACATAGCAAAATGGAAAAGATTCAGCAATTGGAATACCAGCAAGGGACATGATGCATCATTGTTGAACATCCCACTTATTTTGGAATATTTGGCAGATATGTTAAAGAACGGCCTCTCATATTCTTCCATAAAGATACATGCATCTGCTATTTCAGCTAGATACAACACTGATCCTCCTGTTTTCTCTCACCCCTTACTAAGACAATTCCTCAGGGGAATCAAGAACATTAAGCCACCACGAAAGGCCCCAGTGCCAGCCTGGGACCTCAATTTTGTCTTAGAAAAACTGACTCTACCTCCTTTTGAGCCAGCAGCTTCAGTTGACTTGCAATTTCTCTCATGGAAGACAGCTTTCCTGTTGGCAATTACCTCAGCAAGAAGGGTTTCGGAGCTACAGGCCCTAATGGCAATACCACCCTTTATTATTTTCCATAGAGACAGGGTTTCATTAAGGACCAACCCTACTTTTATGCCAAAGGTGGTATCTAGGGTTTCTCTAAATCAAGCCATTCATCTGCCTGCTTTCTTCCCCAATCGTGAGAATAAGGGGGAAAGACTTTTGCATACCTTGGACATTCACAGACAACTTCGATACTACAGAACCAAGGCCAGTAGGAAGTCTGAACAACTTTTTGTAGCTTACGCCCCTGCAGTCCAAGGAAAAGCAATTTCAAAACAGACTATTTCAAAATGGATTGGGCATTGCATCAGATTCTGTTATTCCTTTCATGGAAAGACTGTTCCAGCCAATGTCAGACTGCATTCCACCAGAGCTACAGCCACCTCTACAGCATTTTTAAGAGGGGTGCCTACCAAGGACATTCTAGAAGCTGCTACATGGAGCTCCGTGCATACATTCTCCAAACACTACAATCTCCCTCTATATTCCAGATCCAGAGCAGGCTTTGCTTCCGCAGTCCTGCAGGGTTTGATTGCCACACCATCTCTTTCCTAGAGCATACCTCCTCCCCCAGCTAAGCTATGGTATTCTACCCACATGTTATGACTGCAGTTGCATTCTTGAAGGACATAGTACAGTTTTGTTCCTACCATAAATGTAGATGTCCGATAGACATGCAACTGCAGTCGGATTTTCCCTCCCTCCATACCCCTCTATGCCTAGGGTCCACTCCTATCCCTGTTACTCTTAGCTGAGGATATCTGTTATGGTGTATTTGTTTTATTGCTCATTTATTTGTTTGGAATCCTGTTTGTGTCTTCCAGTTTGATTACAGCCTTCCTTGGAGGGCACCTGGCATCTGGGGCAGGAAACACTGAAGAAAATGGCGTCGGCTGATGCTTATATACTCCAGCTGCTCTGACGTCAGAGAGAAATGCGACATCAGCTGACGTCGGACCCAGACTTTGGAATCCGGCCGACCGAGGGCTGCCTGAGGCAGTACAACCCACATGTTATGACTGCAGTTGCATGTCTATCGGACATCTACATTTATGGTAGGTACAAAACTGTACTTTTTTTTAAACTATCTTCACGCTCCCAAGGTGCTGGCTCTTTTGTGTTTTGTAACAGTGAAACACGAAGAACATAGTACAGTTGTGTACACTTATCATAAATGTAGATGTTCGAGTGTATTCACTGTTGCAGTCCTGGTTTCCCATCCTCCAGACCCCTTGTCTCTCTTCCTCACTCCTTACAGGTCTGTTGGTATTTATTTTTACTGGTGGTGGTTTTCCATCATAACTTAGCTCCCTATTTTGGGTATCCTGACATTTAGGGCAAGAAAAACTGATGTAATGGCATTGGCTGCCTGTTTTTGTACAACTGACGATCTGACGTCAGTCCTGAAGCAACAGCAACCGACGCAGAAATACTAAGGCTCTGGTATTCAGGCAGACTCAGGGCTACCCCTCGCAGTGATGACTGCAACAGTGAATACACTTGAACATCTACATCTATGGTAAGTGTACACAACCGTACTTTCTAGTAGCCATTACTTTGGCAGTGGGAGTATCCGAGTTCCAGGCCCTTTCTGCAAAATTTCCATATTTGGTTTTCCATAAAGGCAGAGTGACTCTACGTACTAACCCTTCTTTTTTTACCCAAGGTGGCTAAAGAGAATAACATTAATCAGTCTCCCAGTCTTTTTTCCTGAGTATTAAAACAAGTGAGAGTGCACTTTACATTTGCTTGATGTTCATAGGCAGCTTCATTTTTATACCCATAGAACCAAGCCCTTCAGAAAGTGTGACCAGCTGTTTGTTTCCTTTTTGAATGCCAAGAAATGTAAAGCAGTTACCAAAGTTACATTGGTGAGATGGTTGAAAGACTGTATTACATTTATTTATTTTTTTAAGGGTATTCCTTCACCAGGTCCGGTAAAGGCTCTTTCTACAAGGTCATGCCCACATCTCCGGCCTTTTGGTCTTGAGTTTCTGTTGAGGACATTTGTGCTGCTGCTACTTGGTCAAACCCCCCATACTTTCATTACGCATTACAAATTGGACATCATATCCAAGAGTATAAGTGCCTTTGGTTCTGCTGTACTCTGGGATATCCTTCCTTGACAGCCACCCTGCATGTAGTAGCTGGGGACTCTGTCCTACAGGTTAATGGAATGAAGTGGACAACATCAGATAAAGCAGTTATGTTCATACCATAACGTTCCATCTGTGTTGTCCATCTTCATTCCATTAACCTTCTCACCCCTCCTTCCCATTATCCAATTTTTCGGGAAACCTAGTAGAAGTTACAAGGTCTCTTCATTCCCTTGGTTAAGTTCTCGTTTCTTACTTGGTGATGTATTTGTTCACCCTTAGTCTTCACATGGTTTGTAGCATAATTAATGCTTGAGGACTGTTATCTTCTTGTTGGCAAACTCGATCTGAGGTACTGTGGGGAGTGGGGCATTGTTGGTAGGGAGGAGGTCAAGTCAGGAGTATTGAGCTAGAAGAAGGCAGCCAGTCAGTACCAAGAGTCGAAACTGTATTCCGACAGGTTAATGGAATGAAGATGGACAACATAGATGGAACATTATGGTAAGAACAGAACTTTTTTTTTTGGCCCATTGATCCAGTCTTCCCTGAAGAGGAAATCCTAGATGTAGCTTTCTGTTCCACTCCTTCAATTTATTGGGTAGTTCCTCCTGAGGAAGGCATTAAGTCTGCCGAAACTGGTGTGTTTTCTTTGTTTTTTTGCCATATGATATAATAAATCTTTGCCTATATACCACGTTGTGCTGGCTCTATCCTTTTTTTGATTAATACTTCTGCCTTTGAGTCACGCACTTGCTGTACTTGCAGAGGACTGGATTTTGGATTTAGTTCCTATACACCATATAGTTCGTTGGTCTTTCAAGAGTGCTTAGCTAGAGCCCAGTGTGATCAGGGCCATTTAAAGCAGACCAGACAAGATCATCTGGGCTCCCAAGGCTTTACAGTGTTAGCAAAAGGCACTCTTAGCTGACTCCATTAGGGTAGCTGCAGCTCCTTGAGAAGGAACCCTGTGAAAAGAGCCCCACTGTCCATCTCCCTAACAAAGTATCATGAGCTTTGAATAGCTTGATTATATCAGCAGGCTTTATAATTAAGACCATTAATTACCTGATGCACATAGTAAAGTTTCAGTATGACTTAGCAGAGAAGATCTTGGACTTGCTGGACAAGTTGCCCCATGGGAAACTGCAATGCAAACTAAATGACATCCCAGACCAACACATTGCCAAGCCAGTTATCACTGTGAGATGCCATACCTCATTCAGGCATTGATAATTTGTGGGCAACCTCAAAGCTTCATTTACAAATGCACTATGATGGCTCATCATTGCTTGGACCAGAAGTAAAAGAAAAGCTGCAGAAGTGTATGCAAGGGGGTAGGGAGATGTTTGCTGCTATTGGCAATGAAGTTCTGAACCAGTTCGCCACTCCCTAGAGAACATATTCCCATTATCGGGAGAGTGCAGGAAGCTTATGATTCATGAATGTCCAGCAGCCCCGGTTTGAACTACAGTGTTCTGATAAAAACTAGCATTGATGTGGAAGATTTCAGAGCAGGTACCATCCCAGAGGCAGGGATAATCTGCAGAAGCAGGCCTTCTGTAATCCCTGTTGGGGGTGGTCAGCTATAGGATCTCTGAAGACATACCCACCTGTTCCCTTCTAAAGACAGTAAGGGGATTGCCACTCCCTCCATCTCCTGATGTGGCAAGCCATGTCTCAGGACAGGTAGAGCAGGAAGTTAATATCCAGAAGCTATACAATTCCATTTCTTTCCTTTCCCAAACCAGCCTCACTACCCCTCCAGATCTCCCACCCCATTAAAAGGAGGTATAAAAAAAAAAAAAAAAAGTAGCAAACTTCTTAGAGAAGAGATCAGTCCAGGAAGTCCCACCAGACCACAGAAGCTCTGAATTGTATTCCGGATTCTTTTTAATCCTTAAAGACAAAAGATCTGTGCTGCCTAAATCTTTACGTAAGAGAGGTCAGATTAATTCCTGGTGGTCAGGGTGCAGTCCTTCTTTCTGGGCTTAGAGAACACTGGATTCCTCTTTAGATTTTCAAAATGCATATCTGCACATTGAAATAACCAAGGCATCTGGGACATTCCAATACTTCAGGGTAGGAATTAACCCATTACCAGTTCAGGGTCCTTCCATTTGGTCTCACCACAGCCCCCATTGTGTTTACCAAATTCATGGCTGCTGTGGCAGCCTACTTCAGCTTGAGTGAACCAAAATGTTCCCCTACCTGGATTACTGTGTCCTTGAATCTACAACAAAACAGTTCCTTCATACAAGCCAGGGATCACTTTCTGTTCCAGGGTTTGGGAATTTCAGTAAATACTGTAGAGTTCCACTTAGAGTTATCATAAGCACAAACTTTACTAGGATACCAATTGGACAGAACTACCAGTCACCAGAACAATGTCCATCTATCTTCAGACATTCCCCAAAGTGATACCATCATTGTGCCTGAAAGGTGCAGGGCTGATTGTTGCCACAGAAGTCCTGATACCCTGCCCAAAGTGTCATATACATGTTCTTTCGTAAGTGCACTGATTCAGTAGAAAAAGAGCTCAAAATCCATTTCCATGTCCACAGTAGTATAGATGGCTAAATCCTGTCGTCAGCATCTTCTTTGGTGCCTCTGTCAACAGCTGTGCATTTGTTCTCCCTCTTCCACATTGATGGTCATGATAGATACTTCTGCCCTATGGTGGGAGTATCATTTGGAGTCGATAGTCTAGAGCACTTGGTCATGACAAGAAGCCTTTCTGCACATCAGTGTGCTGGAGCCTAGGGTGGTGCTTATTATGCTGTTGGCATTACAAGACCTTCTTCAGTGTGCGATTGCCATTCATTTGGTCACTGTGGCAGTGGTTTCTTAAATCTGCAAGCAGGGTGGGACTTGCTTTCTCTGAAAGGCATTGTAGATATAGGACTAGCCATGTCATTTCATTGCTTTCTGATAACAGCACTCCCAATCGGGCCAGTTCACTAGCATAAAAGCTGACTCGGTTTTTACTAAGTCAATTGGTAGTTGAACTCCATTTTTCACCTCTTGCCTTGCTATGACCTGTTTACCTCCACCAGCATGGAATGCAGCAGATATATTCTCTGATTCCTCTGGAGGAGGATGCATGTTGGGACACTAAGTTCCAGAAGTGGCCTCCAGGACTATTGTATGCATTTCCTCCAATAGCCCTAATCATGAAGCGTCTGCAGGACACAAAGCAGAACAAGGCCAATGCCATTTTCATAGCAGTTCTGGATGCAGGCAGGTTTGTTTCCCCCCCTCCTTTGACCTCATATGTTAGAGAATCCTCTTCTTCATAGGCTTCTCAAAAGTATGTATCAAAGAACGAAGAAGCCAAGCCAGTAATCCACTCCAAATGATTTATTAAGCACTTTTGTCTCAAAATAGAAACTTCATCAGAATAGTGTTACTGCCACCCAATAAATCCTAATATATGTACATTAATTATCTAATTGACTATATCATAAACATTTTAAACGGAAATACATTTATATCCCAGCCTAACTTAGTATAAAAACATGAACTAAGACATTTTGAATATATAAAGACATACATAGCTATACATTCCTAACTCTATATGGTCATTAAAAAATTAAAACAAGGTTTACTGTCATTAAAAGCCTCGATCACAAAACCTAAAAACATACGTCATATTTACATGAAAAATTCCGCTTTTAACCTTAAAATTGAACTTACAGAAATCGCACTATTTAGTCCAGGGTATTTGGAGGCATTAGCCCTTATTTGCCACCTAAGCTCTTTTAGATCCAAATAGTCGTTAAGTGGACCCAAAGTGCACCAAAACCAAAAAAAGCCTCTAGGAACTATTCCAAGGCTAACCTCTCTCTCTACTAAGCAATAACTTGGCTAAATTTCAAGCACTCCAAGACCCAGTAAACACCATATAACACACTGAGCTATTTCCAAAATCTCTGTACAGCCATATTGCTAGCTGTATAGACTGAGCTGTGCTCACTTGTGTTAAGAATAAGATAAAATCAAAGTTATAACATCCTGGTGGAATCATAGTACCAATCGGTTATGCAACAAAAGAAAAAAAAATCTTGGCCAAGTTTAGGAGAAAAAAAGTCATGTATGCTAAAACCCCCTGACCAATCTAAACAGGCAGCTAAAAGAGTTAATTAATACTTCAAAGGCTAAATTTAAAGAAAAACTAACTTTTCAGGCAAGGACAACCACAAAGCTTTCTACAGCTATGGCCTTAATCTCAGAGGAAATACACAACAATGTGCAGAACTTATTGTAAATGGCATCGCCCATGCTGAACTGGAGGCCATTGAAAACCTTTTGGCTGACAGGTTCAGCTCAAATTTTTTCTCCCACTCCCCCCTCCCCCCAATAGTCCAAAGGAAGTAAAACATAGCACAATCCTCCCAACCATTACTAGAGAGCAGATCATTAATGCACTTTTCAAGGACAAAAACACTGCATTGATGGGCCCCAGTAACATCCCGGAATGTTTAATAAATGGCATGAAACATGACCTCTCTGGTCCACTTGAATCACTTTTCAACTGGAGCTTTCAGTCAGGTTTTGTGCCCAAGGAATGGAAAATTACTACAGTCTTTCCCCTCCACAAAGGAAGTCCAACTACTGATCCAGGTGACTATAGACCCATTTGTCTTACCAGTATCATATGCAAGGCCATAGAAAGAATCATCATGGACATGATAAATGAGGACATAGGTAACCTACAAATACTCTTCCCGTCACAGTTCAGTTTTGTTAAAGGAAGGTCATGTCTATTGAATCTGGTGGATTTTTTTGAGAGGGTCACCAAAGTATTGGATGAAGGTAGAACTGTGCACACAGCTTACCTCGACCTGGCCAAGGCTTTTGATGCAGTACCCCACTCTGGCATTATAGACAAGCTCACTAATTTAGGTATAAAGCCTTTTATCACCCGCTGTATAGCCAACTAGCTCACTGATGGGACCTAGGAGTTCAAAATAGGTGAGACCACCTCCACCAATAGGCCAGTCACTAGCTGCATCCCTAAGACTTGCTACTGGGCCCACTCCTTTTTGGCATCTGTTTCTCTGATATAGAAGCAAATGCGGAAGGCTTATGGCTGACTCAGTTTGCAGATGATTGTAAGTTGGGGGTTATGAACTCCCATGCAGACACTAGCATTCTTCAAGAAAGTCTCTGTCTGACTAGTAAATGGTGCCAAAGCCATGGTCTTAAAGTGCTAATAATTGCATAATTGTAATTTTTCAGAAAATCAACCATCCTGGCTTATTACCATCCTGATAATACATCCCTAGCAGTCGATCCAGTGGTCAGGGATCTACTTATACACGTAGACAGCCTTACTTTTGACCACCACACGGCCACAGTGGTAAGAAAACCCTTTTATGTTGCACAACTTAAAAGTAAGGGCATGGCGTCTAGCTCCAAAGAGGTCACTATCCCGCTATACTCTGCCCTTCTCAGACCAGTCACAGAGTATAATTCTCCCTTTGATATGTACCTGACCAGCATATGCAGCAACTAGAGTGACCTCAAAGGTTCCTTAAAAGAAGAATACAAGGTGTAATAAACCTGCCTTATGCAGAGCACTTTAAGGCCCCTTCCCTGTACTTGGTCCTCACACTTATGAGTCTCTCCTACTTATTCATAAGTCAAAGAATACCAGAAATATAAGGTCTAGGGGCCTGAATTTTGTCTGTGATATAAGCAGAACATGCTGGAGAAAAATATGTCGCAGAGACTGAAATCCTGCCAAATAAATACAAATGTTTTCTTATCCCAGAGAATCACATTTTAACTTATTCCAGAGACTAATGCCTCATTGTTGTCATGTTTTTCATTAAAAAGAGTGAATGCATTGATTTCATTCAGAAGCCATACCTTAAATTGTTTTCAATTTATAAAACCAGCACATATGGGCAAAAGAAGGCTATTTTTTAATTTAATTCTACTTTTAGACCAGGAGCTTTAGGATCAGATGTAGGCAAGCAATTACTTTAAATGAGTCAATTTTAGAAAAAAAGTGTTTCTAGATACAAGCTTTTTGTCTGTACTTGTTTGGATCCCAGATACAAAGGAATGATGAGTGAAAAAACAGTATAAATAATTCACTCAGATCCTTCAAATTCAAACTCATTGGCAATGTTTTCCAGAACTTTAGCCACTGCAGAAGCCGTGACCTCTTTTACTTCACTGACCTCAGTGTTATGCAAGAAACAGAAAGTTAAATGCTTTCTCTAACAAAATATTTAACAGTTTAATAGTTTTTTTTTTTTAAACACAGGTGCCAGTTGCCCAATACATATTAGTTAAAGTAATCATTTTATTTTGTGTCTGTACTGTAGCTGAAGTAAGTAGTCCATTATCACCAATTGTTAATATAAAAATAATAATGCAATGAACATGATTGTTAGGCAAAATAAAACTAATAAACCAGCAAACACACTGCTCAGAATATGGTTTGACTTGACTAGATTGAGTGCTTTCATCTTAACTCTAATTCTTTAGTTATAGACTTCTTCAAAGTAAGTAAAAAACAATGTTGCACTATTTAACAAAGTTGAGTCACATGACTCCTCTAAAAAAAGTGCAAAGAGTCCAATTCATAAACTAAAAACATGGCACAAATACATATCTGGTTAACAAACCAATCCATCCAACCCCTTTTACCATTTTGCACATGGGGTTGGGGTGTCATGTCAACAGTGACAATAATCTCGAACCAAGGTTTCCACTGCTGGGTGGCTAGCCCTGCTGCGGTAGTTCATTCATGCCACTCACTTGCACGCACACTCATCTACGGCCAATTTAGCATGTCCAGTTCAGTTCACCTACTGCATGTGTTTGGAATGTGGGAGGAAATCGGAGCATGCGGCGGAAACCCACATGACCATAGGGAGGACATGCAGACTCCGCACAGAAGGCACCCCAGCCTAGAATTGAACCGGAGAACCTCTTGCTGTGAGGCAACAACGCTAACTGCTGCACCACAGTGGCCACCCACAAATCAATATGTAGCATTAATGTCACTAAATGAAAAATCATGTTTAAAAGTACTTCATTGATTATATTATTCATCTTACATTTGATAGCCGGGAAAGTCAGACTGGACACAGGTCCATTTTCAGCGGAGTCCTGGGAGAAAAGCTCGAAATACAGTACAGTACATAAGTGAGGATTTGAGCTTACATTAAGAATACATTTCAGCATGCAATATGCAGAGAATTAACAACCTTTTATTGAAAGGAATATATACAGTACATTACAAGATTAAAACAATTTCTTGTTGTAAAGATTATATGCAGTACATTATAAGACTGAAAACAATTCAATAATTGAAAAAGAATACTTTTTTTTTATAGTTCATTCTGAAACACCCTTATAGTTGGGGTAGAACAGGTATATGGTAACTAGAGGAAGAAACAGGTGATCCTTAGCAGAATTCATTTAACAGTGCAGTGGTGTGGTTAACATGGGGAGTCACAAGAGCAAACCCAGTTGTTTGAATAGTGGTTTTGAGGAGTTTTTTAAACTGGAAGGCAGAGGTTATATAAGTTATGTGGTTTGGGAGTGAGTTCCAGATTCTGGCTATAGTGCAGGCAAAGAGAAACTTACCAGCATCATTTTTGTGTTTGATGACATTTTTAAGGTTTTGGTTACTAGATCTTAAGGTTCTGGAGGTTGTGTAGGGATGAATTAGATACTGCAGTGCTGAGGTTTTATCAGGCAAGTAGTAAAGTTTGATATCAGTTTTAAAATATATTTGATGCTCATATGGTCATTTAGTCTAAAGGGGGTGGGTGATTGGCTGTCAACACCAATTTCCTGTGTAATTTCCTGGCTTGTAGCAGACTGTTAAAATGCCACCCCTTCAGTAACAACTTTTTCAAATCTGGGCAATTCACATTGTGTCTGAACAGGCCATTGTCTTTATTTCTGTATCTTATCATAAATGTACATAGATGAACTGTAACACTTATTTGTAAATATTAATGTAAGCCACAGGCTTGTTCTCTTAAATGTAAAAATATTGCATTGGATATTGAACTGCAAAAACGTAACAGTGCACTCTGCTGTAACAAAGCTGACAAGTCAATTCTTTGATGTCAAAACTCAGAGCCAATATGTCTGGATGAAGGAATTCTGCCTATTGTTTTGTGGCCAGAGTTAATGGCTAGAATTTGCATGTATACTTTTTTTATTGCTATGATTCCTGATTAGCTGCAAGATCAAAGGGGCCATTAACCCCTGAGAGTCTGTTAGCCTGGGAACCAGAAAGAAATCATGTAATCTGAAATGAATCAGTGGTGTTGTGTTATCAATTTAAGGAGAGAAAGAATGAGAGCATTTGAGCATTTGTCTTGAACATCCACCTCAGCACTGCCTGTATCGATATGTAAGTAGGATCTTAGACTTTAGTGTTTCTCTTAGAAATAGCTAGGAAATAGGAAGATTAGACTAAGTGTTTTTCTGTGTTGATGTCGGACCTTTTCTACGGTATTATTTTAAGTATTTCTCTGTGATCTCTGAACTCTTGACTAGCACTGTTTAGTAAGAAGGATTGTCTTGTGTTTTTATTATTATAAAATATTTTAAACCTTTCAACTGTGGCTGTTTTGTGTCGAGATAATTTAAGCTCTAGAGTACATTGCATATATGTAGTGATACTGTACCAAGTCACTCCAACTAAACTTTGCTGTTTAGTCACACTTACCATTTGGATAATAATATTGCACAGTAATAATTGGACACCCTTTAATAAGGGCCTTTGAGTAGCTGATAAATATTAGTGAGTGGTGGCAAGTGGTATTACCGTATAGTCTGGGTAAAAGGGGCACAGCTGGAGAACCTGTGCCAACCTTTCCCAGAAGCATCTGTGTGGTTGTATATAACTCTTATCTCAAAGTGAGTGTCAGCTACTTGGGCAGGGACACAAAGCACTGATTGGACATAGAGGGTGCTGGAGGTTTTAACTTGCCCACTAGGCTGAGATCTGGACCCTATAGCTGTGCCAGTGGGGAGTTTTATTGGGGACCTAGAGAGAAAGGGAGAAACCAGCCCTAGACTGACTGTGATCTCTGTGCACTCTTAAGGGAAATTGTACTTTACTGTGTGTGTATTTATTATCCTTTCCCTATATGGGAACCCCTCACTGGTGTTAGTGGTGAGGATTGAGGCTCCTTGATTGCTGGGCAGTGCACAGGCATCACATATTAATTGTTTGGCAGTGGTGGGATATCCACACCACATATTAGTTTGTTGGCAAATACTAATTGACTTGTAGTGGTGAGGGTAGAATGAATTCCTGTAACTTGTGTACAGTGATCACTGAAGGTGTTTTGTACTCTAAATCAGCCAAGCAGTGAATACGCAGAGTTCAGATCACAATTGTTTTATTTCTTTTGTTAGCTTAGTTAGACAGGGAGAGCAGGCAGCATGTCAGCAGAGGAGTACGGAAAGCTGACAAGGAGCCAGTTGACTGACATGTGCCAGGATAGGGGACTGGTGCATGGAAACCTGACTAGGGCAGACCTGATATGCAGCCTTGGTCACAGCTGCATCAGAAAACAGCAACCAGGAGGATGATCAGACTGGCAGTAGAGACGTAACACACTCAGATAATGGACAGCTCAACCTTACTGCGGAGGACTTAAAAATCCATCTGGAGCTAAAGAGACTCGAATTGGAGGCCAGGCATTTGGAAATGGAAGCAGCTGAGAGACTGAGGCAGCTAGAAAGTGAAGACAATGAGAAACTACGATGGTTGCAGGCTGAGGAGAATTAGAAACTGCTATGCCTGGAAGTGGAGGAACAGGAGAGGCAGAGACAGCATGAGAAGAAGATGAACGTATAGGAAAAAGTTTTGTAAGCATAGACGCAAGGCAGATGAAAGTGTGTGTGAATATATTGCTGAACTGAGCACTTATTTTCATAAGTGGGTGAGTGA
This sequence comes from Protopterus annectens, assembly GCF_019279795.1. NCBI lineage: Eukaryota > Metazoa > Chordata > Ceratodontiformes > Protopteridae > Protopterus > Protopterus annectens. Next base: position 880,372,765 of record NC_056743.1, on the reverse strand, counting down.
CTGTCAGGTCACCACTTTTGAAGGGCTGGCAGACTTTTGGTGAGGGAACAATCCCTTAGCACTTTGCTGGAGGACATGAGGATATGGTTAACTGATAGACATTTGCTACTTCAGATGAGTTGGGGAAGAATGGAGACCTATACCTAGCAAACAGGGCATCCCTGCACAGGAAAGGGACCCTCAGTACTGCTCATGGGTCTAAAGGAACCCATGGTGGGCAGCACAGACTGCCCTGACAGAATCTGCCAGTGGCAGGGGAAGCCACTAGTCCAGGTACAAGTCTAGGACCTAGGGTTAAATATTTTGAATACAACCACTGGGGCCATGTGGCATACAGATGCCTACAGAGGCAAGGTGGGGAACAAAAGGTAAGAGAACCAGTAAGTGGGAAAGACAAAATGCCAGTAGTAGGTTGTCTTGAGACTACAAAGGTACTGAACTACCATCCTGCAGATGTCCTGATAGGGGAGGATTTGAATGAGGCAGTACCATGTACTTATGCAGTTACACGTCAGGCTAGGAGACAAGCATGTGGGTTTGGTAGCCTGGGGGTGAGCCAGACAGACTGTATACTTGCACCCAGGACTGGTGAGGTGGTTACTTCAGGGAGGAAGCTACGCTGTAACAGTGAGACTGAAAGTGAGCCACAGCTGCTTGTGGGTATTGATGTTCCCTTGGACAGAGTGACTGCAAATGTAGAGGTGAGTAGTAGTACCCAGGCTGACTGTGAGGCACCACTATCAGAGGATGCCAGACTTCCTGTGGAAGGGGAGCTGGGAAGGGTTGCAAAGAGAGAGTTGGGACAGGCTCAGCTCTCAGACCCTACATTGCAAGGCCTGAGGCAGGTAGCTAGTGAGGCACCTGATTCTCAAGGGAAGGGGGAATCTGTATACTGGGACAAAGGGTCACTGTATAGAGTGTGGACCCCTGAAGGAGGGCTAGAAGGGGGTACAGCAGTTGGTAGTGCGTAGAACCTACCGTCTGGCTCTTCTAGCTATAGCCCATGGTATTCCCATAGTGGTGATATGGGCATAAAACGTACAAAGAGACGTGTTCTGCATAACTTCTATTGGCCTGGAATTTCCAGAGATGTAACAGGACACTGATGGACCTGTAAGCCATGCCAAAAGATAGGCAAGGCAGGAGACAGTGTTGAGAGCTCCTTTGATGCCTTTGCCAGTGATTGAGGAGCCATTTCAGAGGGTAGCTATGGATATTGTGGGACCTCTGAGTACCCCAAGTTCCACAGGGAAAAAGTGTATCCTAGTGGTAGTGGATTGTGCTACACGATACCCTGAGCCAGTGGCTTTGCCCTCCATTGAGGCAGAAAAGGTGGCAAATGCTTTGTTAGAGAATTTCAGCAGGATAGGTTTCCCAGAAGAAATACTGACTGACAGAGGTGCCAATTTAATGTTAGACCTGCTGGCTTGTCTGTGGAAGTCCGGTGGGGTGAAGCACCTGAAGACAACCCCCTACCATCCCCAGACTAATGGTCTTGTTGAGAGGTTACTCTACAATCAAGTCCATGCTACGGGCATTTGCAGACCAGTTTAAGAGGGAGTGGGACAAATATTTGCCCCATATGTTGTTTGTTTACAGAGAGGTTCCCCAGGAATCCACAGGTTGTTCACCCTTTGAGTTGCTGTATGGGCATAGGGTGAGGGGACCTCTAGATTTAATTCATGATGAGTGGGAAGGTGAGTGTGACCCTCACAAGGAGTCTGTTGTGGCATATGTCCTAAATCTCAGGACAAGGTTCAGGAAACTCATGGGCTTGGCCCAGGAGAACCTGGCAGAAGCCCAACAACAGAAAAAGGTATGGTATGACAAGAATGCTCGAGCTAGAGAGTATGCTGTAGGGCAACAGGTAATGGTTCTCATTCCTGTCAGACACAACAAGCTGCAAGCAGCTTGGCAGGGACCCTACAAGGTGGTAAGAAAGGCAAGTGACCTACATGGTCGAACTGGTAGGCAGGATGCAGGGGCACAAACTGTGCCATGTTAACATGATGAAACCTTACCATGATAGGGAGGCCCTTGTGCTGAGCATTTGCAGTGGATTGCAGGACGAGTCTGAGGGAGATCTGGGGACTGATCTCCTCAGTGAGGCTCAGGCTGACACCTCAGTGGAAGGGGTAGCAATGTCCCAGCAGCTGTGTCCTACCCAGGTTCAAGAAATCCGAGTAGTGTTACAGGAGTTTGGGGACATGTTCACTGGGAAAGCAGCACCAGGTAGATACAGGACCCCAAAGTTCTGTTAAGCAGGCCCCTTATAGGGTACCTGAGAGAGTCGAACAGACTCTGAGGGAGGAGATAAGGAAATGTTGGAACTAGGGGTAATTTGAGTCCAATAGTCCCTGGACCTCCCCAGTGGTGCTGGTACCAAAGAAGGATGGCAGCACTAGGTTGTGTGTGGACAACATGAAATTAAATAGTCACACAGAGTCAGATGCTTACCCCATGCCTAGGACAGATGAGGCCCTACAGCAGCTGGGTGGGGCTAAGTTTCTTACAACCATTGATTTTACCAAGGGTTACTGACAGGTGCCCTTGACTCCCAGTGCTAGAGAGAAGTCAGCCTTTGTCACTCCTTTTGGCTTGTATGAGTTCACAAAGATGCCCTGTGGGATGAAAAATGCCCCAGTGACTTTCCAGAGGCTGGTAGATCATATCCTAGCAGGAGCAGGAGTTTCTGCCCTTGCTTACCTAGATGATATTGCCATCTACAGACATTCCTGACAAGAGCACCTTCAGCATGTCAGGGAGGTGCTGGGCAGACTGCAGAGGGCAGGGTTGACCATTAAGCTGAGCAAATGTCAGGTGGGTGTGGCAGAGGTCTCCTACCTGGGACATAGAGTGGGGAGTGTTAAGATCAGGCCAGAAACTGCCAAAGTAGAAGCCATTCAGGCATGGCCTGCACCTGTTATCAAAACGCAGGTGAGGGCATTCTTAGGGACAGCAGGGTACTATAGAAAGTTCATCCCCAGTTATAGTACAATAGCTGCTCCCGTCACAGACCTGACAAGGAAGATCAGAGCCAGCCAGCAAAATGCTAAGTTGCTAAGATGGAGTCTATGGTTGCAAGCATATGATATGTCAGTGCAGCACCGCAGTGGGATTAGCAGTGCCAACGCAGATGGCCTCTCAAGACAGGGAATTTGGGTAAGGTATACTCAGATAGACCTAACCCTCTCAAGCAACGCTTCTCAAGGGTCACTTGAAAAACTAGCTTGAGTTCTCCAGGGGGAGAGAAGTGTGAAGATAGGTAAAGGCTGTCAGCCTAGCCAGATAGAATTTTGTAGATAATGCTGTCAATTGGCAATATTAATGTAAGTCGCATGCTTGTTCTCTTAAATGTTAAAAGACTGCATTGGATATTGAACTGCAAAAAATGTAACAATAGTGCACTCTGCTGTAACAAAGCTGACAAGTCAATTCTTTGATGTCAAAACTTGGAGCTGATATGTCTGGATAAAGGAATTCTGCCTATTGTTTTGAGACCAGAGTTAATGGCTAGAATTTGGATGTATAATTTTTTTTATTGCTCTGGTTCGTGACCAGCTGCAAGATCAAAGGGGCCATTAACCCCTGAGAATCTGTTAGCCTGGGAACCAGAAAGAAATGATATAATCTGAAATGAATCAGTGGTGTTGCGTTATCAATTTAAGGAGAGAAAAAATGAGAGTATTTGAACATTTGTCTTGAGAACATCCAACTCAGCACTGCCTTTATCAAGTAGGATCTTCGACTTTAGTGTTGCTCTTAGAAATAGCTAGGAAATAGGAAGATTAAACAGTTTTTTGTGCTGATGTCAGAACTTTTCTATGGTATTTTAAGTATTTCTCTGTGATCTCTGAACTCTTGACTAGCACTGTGTAGTAAGAAGTATTGTCTTGTGTTTTTATTATCTATTATTGAATATTTTTTAAATCTTTCAACTGTGGCTGTTTTGTGTAGAGATAATTTAAGCTCGAGTACATTGTGTGTGTGTGTATATATATATATATATATATATGTGTGTGTGTGTGTGTGTGTGTGTGTGTGTATATATATATATATATATATATATATATGTGTGTGTGTGTATATATATATATATATATATATATATATGTGTGTGTGTGTGTGTGTGTGTGTGTATATATATATATATATATATATATATATATATATATATATATATATATATATATATATATAGTGATACTGTACCAAGTCACTCCAACTAAGCTTTGCTGTTTAGTTACACTTACCATTTGGATAATAATATTGCACAGTAATAATTGGACACCCTTTAATAAGGGCCTTTGAGTAGCTGATAAATATTAGTGGGTGGTGGCAAGTGGTACTACGGTATAGTCTGGGTAAAAGGGGCACAGCTGGAGAACCTGTGCCAGCCTTCCCCAGGTGTGTCTGTGTGGTTGTATTTAATTCTTATCTCAAAGTGTGTGTATGTCAGCTACTTTGGCAGGGACATGAAGCACTGGCTGGACAGAGAGGGTGCTTGAGGTTTTAGCTTGCCCACTAGGCTGATATCTGGACCCTGTAGCTGTGCCAGTGGGGAGTCTTATTGGTGACCTGGAGAGTAAGGGAGAAACCAGCCCTAGACTGACTGTGATCTCTGTGTGCTCTTAAGGGAAATTGTACTTTACTGTGTGTGTATTTATTATCCTTTCCCTATATGGATGCCCCTCACTGGTGTTGGTGGTGAGGAGTGAGGCTCCTTGATTGCTGGGCTAGTGCACGGGCGTCACATCTGTATATCTGCTCTGGGCACAAATACCACAGAGGAAATGGTCCTTGCGTCTTGGACATAATAGTAGAACCCATTTCTTAATTTTGAAGTAGAAGTTTCATATTATAACCTCTTTCTTTCACAAACATAGGAACAGGGCCTCTAACATTAACATTAGTAAGCTCCTCATTGCCTGAAATAATCTTCCAGTTCAGTTGAGTAATATGCTTGATTTTTTGTAAGTCCAGATAATAAATTCAGTAGCATTAACAAAATTATTTTTTCTGACACAATTCCTCATGCCCCCTTTCTTTTTAAAATAACTAGATTGTTAGTGTGTCTTATTTCGGACACTTATTTACAAATGGATTCTACTAGATTTTGTTGGTAGTTTCTATTCAAAAATAGGTTCCAAAAACATTTACCAAGAAACCAAGTGTCATCCTTTGATGTTAGTATAATTTTCTTTGTTTAAAATGGACTACTGTTAAAATGTACTTACATATTCACAAGTGTCTTACTTAAACATGTTGGCTTAAACCTATTCTCAAGTTGTTTCCAAAGAATTTCAACATCAGAGTAGTGAATTATTTTCTTTTCCATACAATCTAAAAGCTAAAAAGGAAACACTGTTGTTCAGCTCATCTGTAAAATAACAAAACCGTTCTTTGGAATCTGCCTAGATAAAAACAGGTTGTCCATAAAATTAGATTAAATAACATTATTTTAAAATAATCTGCCTTGTACTAGGCCAAGACCAGGTTTGCATAAACAAGGGTCTTGGCCACTCCCGTAGCATCACCATCCTTTTGTTGAAACAATTTTATTTTAAAAATCAAAGTATTTTATAATAATATTTAGTGTGCAACAAATTGTGAGGGCTTTAGAAGATCCAGTCCTGGTTAAAAATTCTGTAGTATTCTAAACACTTATTCAGTAGGCATATAGGTCCACAGCATCCACTGTAGCTAATAAAAATGCTTTCAGCTTGATTAGGAATCACCACTTTGTTTGATTTTTATAATATATACATATATTTTTTAAGTTTGGGTAATTTGCACTGTTTGAATGGAATATTGTTTTAATTTCTGTGCCATATAGTAGAAGCATGTCCATAGATGCACTGTGACAGTTTCTTACACAGTTAATGAATTTTCCCAAGTCCCATGAATTACAGTCACGATGTCTTGAAATGCCTAACACATTCTTAGTGTATCATATGTCAAATAAGGTGATGAAGCTGTATATCTAAACGGGACACACATTGTTAGAAAGTGTTCATTTTTTTTTACATAATAGTCAACCCTCTTTCTGAACTTTCAAGCAAAAGCTTGAGATTGCAACCACTTTTGTGCACAAACCTAGGGGCAGTGCCTGTAACTTTAGTAAGTTTTCATTGTCTAAAATAATCTTTCATTTCAGCTGAGTAATATGTTTAATTTGTTTTGAATCCAGATAATGTTAAACCAAAGATACTGGTAAAATCGTTTTTGACCTCCTGCCCTACATTCCTCCTTCCTTCTAGTAAAGATGGATTTTTAATGAGTCTTTCTTCAGGTACATGTTTTCTAATGGATTCTACCATGAATTTATGGTAGTTCCTGTCCAAAGGTAATCTAAAGTTTCTAAAACCTTTATCTTGAACATAAGTGTCACCCGCTGATGTTAACTTACTAAGTCTTACAGACTGCTCTTTCTTTCAAATTTTCTTCATATAAATTGGGTAACTACAGCAAAAACGTAACTACACACTCACAAATGTCTTTTCTAAAAACACTGGATTGAAACTTCTTATCAGGTTGGTTCTGAAGGATTCCAACATTAATTTCCCTTGCTGTGTCAACGTAAAGGCAAGAAAGGTAGTACAAGTGTTCAGCTGTTCAACTTGTCTATAAAATTACAAAATTCTTGTTTGGACTCTGACCAAGTAAAAATTGATAATCTTTAAAACAAAATAAAAAAAATAATTTCGAAGAATTTGTCTTTTACAAGTCTTACAAAATTAAAAGGCCCAGTGATATTGTTCTAAACAGCTCTTTGAGAAGCCTACTTCCATAACTTTCAGCACAATTGTAAATTAGTCATACAATATACAGATGATAAATGAAGAAACCAGAGTTAAGATTACAAGATATTGATAGTTCTTTTTCCTAAGTGTCGAAACTGTAGTGTAATTGTGACCCTCAGTACTTCACACACAACACTTGTTTGTAGAATACATTAAAAATGCACATTATATATACCCAATACTGCGCAGATAGTACATTTAAAGGTGTGTGCAATTCTGCTACTACTGCAGAATGAAAGTTAGGAGCACTGTATATTTATTTCCTCTAAGTTGTTACTCGTGGTGTAGACCTACATAATTTAAATTGATGATAAAATTTAGTACACTACATGTCTGCATTGTATGTCAATGTGTAACATTTGCACAGCATGATGCTTTAATGCATCAAAAACTCTATTATGATGCATAAGGTTTTAATTGTATGCTATAGTATTACTGTCTGTACAAATGCATGGTGACAATTGCAACAAGTACCAAATAAAAACTTTTAAAATGTATTAACCACATTAAGCACTCTTGTCTCGAAGTTTTAATCGGACTGTATTACTAAAAAAACTAGGAACATTTTAAAGGCAGTAGCAATCGCATGTCTTTTAGCACAGTAACCAAACAATTAGTTCTTTGGTTTCATTCTGTTTTAAATAAATCTTATTAATCCGTAGAATATTGCAGGCCTCCTGTCTCAGTTGCCAGCATTACTCCTTCCAGGCGAACTCATCATCTGCGTCAAACATCAGTGAGAACTTATTAGCAAAATCAGTGACAGTAAATTAGTAATTCTTAAATGCCTCTTTGCAGCATAATTACTGATGTCCTTTGTATTCAAGTGTTGCAGTACTTATACTTGTGACTTCCTGCCACACAGAAGCCCGTGACTCGCTGATTTCCAGAGTCTTGTCATCCCAAGCTGATGGCTGAAGCACCATCTTCAGTTCTTTTTAACTGTGTAGTCCAATGCACTTCGTATGTGTTTTATGTGTTTGCAGTCCATCAGTTGGCTCATTTTTCCAGAGTTCCTCTGCTTCCAGGCAGTTACATACCCCATTTAATAAATTTCTTCTCTAATAACAGTCATGTGTGAAGTAAATCCTGCATAAATATTTTCACTTGTTTTGCTTGATGATATTTTGTTTGAAGTGATTACGAATATTTTAAAAAAGCTTGATTCCATTTTGGGCAGAACCAAGTATAAGGAGATGCAGGACATTGTTAGAGAAGTCTTACAGGTATCCAGGCCCTCCTTGAAATGTGGTTAAGGCTTAGATGCTTCCTGCAGAGCATCTGCCACAGGATCAGTTATACACAAGCATGCTTGGCTAAGAACTCGGCGCTAGACAAAAAAGCAAACAGATTAAAACTGTTAATATTTAAACATATTTTAGCTGCAGTAATCTTTCAAGTGCGCTGCATATTGTTGTAAATTATTTTTTTGCAACTGTTACATGTTTTTACTAGTAGGTTTGATAACGTAGCTGTTTTTGCTGGTACTCTGAATAATAATTTGAATATTATGTAATGAATTAATGTAGTATGATGTATAAAAAGGCTTCTAGACTTATCAGTAATTGTTCTGATGAAGTCCAGTTACCAGAAGACGAAAGCGCTTAACCTCTGTTGTTGTTTTATGAGTTTTTTAAGTAATAAATTTATGTTTTGAGCAGCACTCCAGTCTGAAGTCTTTCTCACCAGTGTGACTATTCTTAAGGAGGAAAGAAAGCTGAACACCAGGAAATCATACATGGCAAAATGGAAAAGATTTTCCATATGGTGTCACTACCAACAGACTACTCCAGCTCAAGCAGACATTCATTCAGTATTACTTTACCTGTCTTGCTTGTTTGAACAGGGTCTTTCTTACTTCATCATAAAGGTTCATGCTTCAGCAGTTTAAGCTTGCTTATAGACTCTTCCCCCACTTTTCTCTCACCCGTATATGAGACTGTTTCTGAGAGGAGTGATGCACTTGACCTTCCAATAGGGGCCCTGTCCCTGCATTGAACTTAAATTATGTTTTGAAAAAGCTAAACCTACCACCATTTGAACCAGCTGCCTCTGCCCTTTTCAAGATGCTCACCTGAAAGACCACCTTTCTTACAGCTGTCACTTCAGCTAGAAGAGTCTCTGAACTCCAAGCTCTCATGAGTATGGAACCCTTTACTGTCTTCCACAAGGACACAGGATAGGATCATAGGAGATTATTAGGCTATCAACCTGCAGGTCATTTTCAGCCTAGCCGTTTCAACCCAATGTAATACCATAGGGGTACTAGTCAGCACCCAAGACTGCATTTAGTGATGACTGCCCATGCCCAGGAGGGTTGTGGAAACTATCCCCAGTAAGAATTAACAATGCCTCATCCACTCATCCAGGTTCCTCTTGAAGTGTCATAGAGGTGCTCTGTTTCACATGAATTGGTTGCCTGTTCAAAGACGTGGCAGTCGCTGGGAGATAAATCTGTCCCTCGAGCATGTCATATTTATGTTGCAGGCCATATTTAAGTCCCTGGAATAGGTAGCCCTAGACCCATTTGATTTATGGATATGCAGTAAGTTCATTAGGCTTGGGTCTTGGGTTGCTCTGTAGGCCAGGCATAAGTCTCCCCTAAGTAGTCTATACGATACGGAGTATAGTGACAGGGACTTTATTCGGTTCGTGTAAGGCACATGTTGGAAGTCCTTGATGATCTTTGTTAGAAATCTCTGAGGTCAAACCTAACCCTTCATTTATGGCCAGGTGGTTTCTGAGCTCTTCCTTAACCAGGCTATCCATTTGCCAGTTTTTTTCCCAAATCCACAAAACAAGGCAAAGAATTTTCCACTCACTGGATGTTCACAGACATATCGGGTACTACCAGACAGAGCAAAGACTGTGGATAGGGCAGACCAGATGTTCTTCGTGTTTCACTGTTGCAGTCATTACATTTGGGTTATCTGCCTGCAGGTTGTCCTCAATCGGCCTGATTATCAAAGTCTTGTGTCCTGCGTCGGTTGCTGTCTCATCTTCCATGACATCAGGTAGTCAGGGGTATAAAGCATGCAGCCGACGCCATTACATCAGTCTTTTTTGCCGTGCGGTGCCCAAAGCAGAAGCAGTTCGTAAGTGCCAGTCGGCCAACTCCTGAAATTTTCATTTTCGAGTTTCAGATCCGAAGTCTTCAAGCTAAGTACCCCGTTGGGGAACCTTTTTTCTTGCTCTAAACTAATGTCAGTAAAAGTTAACAATTGTATTTCTTGTGGAAAGCAAATACCGCATAAAGATTTTCACTCGTACTGCATTCCTTGCTTAGGGCCAGACCACGACGTACCTCGCTGTTGGTTTTGTGCCTTATTCAAACCTCAAACTATTTGTCATCGGTTAATTTTTGCATCTAAATATTTTGGTACTCGGTTGAGTTATCCTGAAATGGCTTTGGTAAGCCACCCGACTACCGACATTCTGAAAAAACACAAAGATAAAGACAGAGACAGACCGCATATGTCAAAAGCTGCCGACGACGCTTCTCCTAAGCTAGTCGTTATGCCCAGGGTGGTTTCTGAGCTCTGCCTTAATCGGGCTATCCATCTGCCAGTTTTTTTCCCAAATCCACAAAACAAGACAGAATCTTCCACTCACTGGATGTTCACAGACATATCAGGTACTACCTGACAGAGCAAAGACTGCGGACAGGGCAGACCAGTTGTTGGTATCCTTTGGAGAGGGAAAACAGGTCAGCCCTGTTTCAAAGCAAACCATCTCTACATGGATGGCAGACATACGTCTCAACTACTTAGAGCAAGATGTCTGGATAAAACCGTAAATAATGGGGGGACAAAGGCCCAAAAATATGGACACTTTTTAAATATATTCCATACTTAGGAAGCTGATAGAATAACAGGTTTTGTATTAGCATGAATTTTCTGAAGAGTATGAGGTCTGAAACTCAAATGTCTGTCTTTATTTTCCAATTTCAACTCTCAATGATTAGCCAGAAAGTCACAATTTTATGAGAAACAGACCAAAAATATGAGGAAAAAATCTGGACAGTCTGTGAAAATCTGTACACTTGAGAGGTGTGATGGCAGACTGCATCAGGTTCTGTTACACACACCATGGAAAGCCTCTACCTGACCTCATTACAGCCCACTCCACCAGTCTCTGGGCAACTACCACTGCCTTGCTCAAAGGAGTGCCCACTCAAACAATCCTAGAGGCACCCACCTGGAGTTCTGGTCACACCTTCACAAAACATTACAATTTAGGTCAGGCATCCTGGGCTAGGGCAGGGTTTCACTTCTGCCATCCTTCAAAATATTTCCTAAAACACTACTTTATCTACTTTAGCTCCTCTTCCTTCACAACAAGTTTGGAAATTTTCCCAAAGATTAGTACTACAACATTGCCTATGAAGAACATAGTACAGTTGTGTCTCAGCTGTGGTAATTTTAGATGTTAAAGTATTAGTTTAAGGGTGTCCACACTTATGCAACCAGCTTATTGTATGTTTTTTTATTTTTTTCCCCCTAACAGATTTGTTTGTTTTTCAACTAAATTGTACAGGTTATAGGTCACATTAAAAGTGGGAAAAGTTTTGAAACTATTTATTGTGATCTCATTTTTTTATATGACATTCTAACTGGGGTGTGTACACATTTTATATCCACTATAAAACATCCTTCAATTTGGGCTAATGCTAAGACTCTGGAAATTGGGCCAGTTACAGTCTTCTGAATGGCAGGAAGTCCCAAGAATTAGTACCACATACTGTAAGTGGGAAACAACTGTAATTTCTTCATGGCAGCAGCATGCAAATTTTCATAAATTCTGAAATGTAGCTTTCTGGAGGTTCTCCCTTTAAAAAAAAAAAAAAACGGAACAGATTTCACATTTATCTGCAAACATAACTAGATTTATACTAAAAAAAAATAAAACATGAACAAAATCTCTCTTTCAGCTATATCTAGCCCTGTGGTTGATGTATTTACATTGATTACAAACTCTACATTTGAAATTACCACTTATCCTAGCTTGGGACTTGGGATGGGAGTGATGATGTTTAGTTTAATCTGGAAGATGTTCTTAAAACTCCAGCCTCTCATTTACACAAATAATTGCATCCCCTATTTCTCAATGTGCTAGGGAAATCCTTAAGATCTTCTATTTATTTATAATAATGGATTTGATAAGGAAGTTTATCTAAGATGCAAGCAAAAGTTATACCCATAAAAAAAGTATTTGTCATATGTTAAAATCTGCAGTGCTTGTAAACTGTCTAGCTCTCTGTTTTAATTTCAGTTTCTCTGATATTAAATAACTAGAATACTCATTTAGATAGATTTGCTAGCCAAAGTATGACATTCTTTAGTAAATAAGTTTCATTTTCAGTATGTTTATTAATTCTTAATTGACCCTTAACAATATTGGCCTTTGTATGTACCTGGTGCATGCTGATCATACGTCAAATATGTATTGTTCTGTACCATCTTGTAAAACATTGTCTTTAGCTGCCCATTTTCTTTTTACATCTCAAAAGGTCAGCGCAGTGGTGCAGCGGTAGCTTTGTCGCCTCACAGCAAGAGGTTCTCCAGTTCGATTCTCGGCTGTTGTGCCTTCTGTGCGGAGTTTGCATGTCCTCCCTACATTTGTGTGGGTTTCTTCCGGGTGCTCCAGTTTTCTCCCACGTTACAAAGACATGCATTTGGAGTGTTTCTCCCCAGGCCTCCGCTGAAAATTGGCTCATTCCAAGTCGGACTTTACCGGTTAACAAATGTTTAATAAAAAAATAAAAATAAATTTTAAAAAATCAGCTGGTTGTGATAATTACAGTTGAAATTTAAAATGCCTTATGCACCATTTAGTATGTTCATAAACATAGTAACACTTTGTAAATCATTTCTCCACAAAATAAATATCATCAAAATTAAAAAACAAAAAACTACATAGTTTGCAAATGCTGTACCCATAACTGTAGCTACATTGTTTGTATAAGTCTAAAGTCAGAGACTACAAGCATATCAAGCCTCATTTCAAATAATACCTAACTGAGCAGTGTGAGTACGGATTTCAGAACACAGGCCAAGTCACCTAACTTCCATGGTTGCACTGTAACATTAATCCAAGAAAACATTATTTGCTTAATCTGTAATCCCTCCATCATATGCATTTCATACATATATCTTCCTCATCTGTCCTGTCCATTCCCTGGCTATGATAGATCTAATATCAACTTCTGTTATTGGGTCTTCTGTTGCAGCTCTTAGTATTCTACAATCCCTACTCTTTTCACTGCTAAACTTTCTCTCCACAATCATATATACTATGTCTGATGTTCTTCGAGTTTCACTGCTGCAGTCATTACATTTGGATAATTTGCTGGCAGGTTGCCCTCAGTCGGCCTGAATTCCAAAGTCTTGAGTCCTGCGTCGATTGCTGTCTTCTCTTCCATGACGTCAGGTCATCAGGGGTATAAAACATGCAGCCAACGCCATTTTCTTTAGCCTTTCCTGCCGTGCGGTGCCTGAAACAGAAGCATTTCGCAAGTGCCGGTCTGCCGACTACTGAAATATTCGAGTTTGTGTTTCAGAACCGAAGTCTTCACTAAAGCGAAGTACCCCGTTGGGGAAACTTTTTTCTTGCTTTTTACTGATGTCAGAAAAAGTTAATAATTGTATTACTTGTGGGAAGCAAATACCTCATAAGGATTTCCATTTATACTGTATTCCTTGCCTAGGCCCTGATCACAATGTGCCTGGCTGTCGGTTTTATGCTAGATTTAACCAACGCACTGTTAAGCGTCTGTATATTTGTGTATTAAAGTATTTTGGAAACCGATTTAACTACCCAGAAATGTCGTCGGATAGCAATCTGACTACTGGAGTACATAAAAAACGCAAAGAAAAGGACACAGAAAGGCAGTCGAGATCCAAAACCGATGACGAAGCTTCTCCTAAGCCAGTCGCCGGTTCGGCGGTACTCAGTGAGGTGCTTTCGCAGCCTCTGATACCCGCTACCTTTGAGTCGCAGGTCTCTACCGACACCCATGTGGAGTCTGGCATGCCGCAAGATTCTCAAGGTATTGGACCGACGGATGTATCTCCCTCGGATAGCTCCGGAGCCGCTGAGCATGCACCGGCTTCTGAGGGTGTATTCAGACCTCAACATTTGTATATCAAACCGATGACAGCTGCAAAATCAAAGACAAAAGCAACTTCTAAAACTAAAAAAACGACACCTGAGCCATGTGCACAGGCCTCTATGCCTAAGAAACAGATGATCAAAATGGCTGAAGACCTTATTACCTTGATCAGGGGTACCCATCTCCCTCCAGATAAGAGGCCTAGGCAAGACACTGATTATGAATCTTCAGATCAGGTTTCTATTTCTTCTGATTCCTCTTATGATCAGGAATTATCTTTACCTCCCTATGAGGATTCTGATGCTGAGGAGTCTGTTCCACCTGCATCTCCTCCTGAGGATTATTCATTTGGAGGAACCTTGCATACTTTGAGGGAGCATTTTCACTGGGAGAGTCAAGACTTCTTAGAATCAAAAAAGAGGCTCAGGGATTTCCTTCTTCTCCCTCAGCACAAGCCTTTAGCCATTCCCCCTATTTTAGACATTGTGGATGATGTGTTTTCGGAGTCAAGCCTGACCCCTGAATCCATACCTCCAGCTCTCAATAAGCCTGACAGATATTACAGGGTCCCTGACTCACATACATTTTTATTTAGAAACCCTGCTGCTGATCCTGAAACTATTTCACAGGGTCCAAAGGGAGTTGAGGCCTCAACAGCAAAAAAATCTTACCCCCTCTGACAGAGATTCAAGGGCACTGGATAGATGAGGAAAAAAGGTTTATACATCTGCAACTTTGGCAATCAGGGCTTTAAACTGTCAATTTCATATGCTTAAGTACCAACAACATGTTATGGGATTGCTGACACAGAAAATTATGTTGATTTCAGAATGTGCAGAAAATAAAGAATTGCAGGAATTATTGCATGCAGCTGAACAAGTTGGAAAGCATACTTTGCAATGTGGTTTTGATTATTTAGAGGCCTCCTGCAGGGCTGCAGTTACTGGATCTGTGATTAGGAGGCATGCCTGGTTAAAGGAACAAAATGTTAAAGCTAAATTGCTAGATGCACCTTTACAGCATGACTCTCTGTTTGGTATTAAGGCAGAAGAGGTTTTAAAGAATATGGAAGACAAAGCTAAGTCTATGCAAACTGTTAAAGACTTCTTACAAGTGCAGCCACCACACTGGCCTACAGAAAAATTGGTCCTTTCCTGTGTCAGACAGAGCTCAAAGGGGCAAATCCAGACGCCCTAAGGGTTCCAGATACCAGGCGCAAGACTCATACAGGTCAAAGCAATGGGGCGCATCCACCTCCAAATCTGGAGGAGATAAAGCGCAGACCTACAGAAAGCAATCCCAATGACTTCCCTCTGCCAACACCAAGCACTTATCTTTTGGCAGCACCCATAGGGGGAAAATTAGCACTTTTTGCTCAAAATTGGCAGTTAATAACCCAGGACAAGTGGGTACTAAACATCGTATCACAGGGATACAGATTTGATTTCCACACTGTGCCAATGGCAGATGATTGGCCAGATCTGCCAAAAAATCAATGGGCAGAGGCACCGAAACAGGTTACATCCCTCATGGATATGGGAGACATTCAGACAGTCATAAGACACAGAAATTCATCACAAACGCCAACTTTAATGAACGAAGCTTTCGGGTTCTCTACCCTTCATCAGCATATACAATCATTTTCTAACTACATTTATATAGAGGTTAAATTAAAGTCACATGATAATACCAGCCACTAAAAACACTAATAAAATTTGCACAGTGCAATGTAATTTTAAAATGATGTCAACCATTCTACTCAACTATTAAATGTTACACTCCAATATTCTTGTGAGTTATCAAAATAATAAATAAAATATATTCAAAATGTACGTATAAAAACTATTAATAAGTCATTTTATCATAAATTGTCATGCTGTCGTTTAACCAATATGGGTTTTATACTGATGGCATTATTAAGGCCAGGACTAACATCAGCCTGCAGTCTTATTATCCACTGTAATTCCTTAATTTCTAATGCATTATTTAAATCACCACCTCTTACACCCAAATCTACTGTGTCTATACATCTAAATTTAAATCTGTGCGTTGTATTCTCCATAATATGCTTATATAAGGCATTTGTTTGAACTTTTCTATTAATTTCTGACTTATGTTCGACAACGCGGTCTTTCAATCTTCTTATTGTCTTACCCACATAGAATTTTTCACAACAATTGCAGGTAGCAAGATACACAAGTTGGGATGTATTACAAGTGGCTTTACATTTAAAGACATAGCTAACATTACTTACTGGATGCCTAAAAAATTCATTTGCTTCCAAAATATCGCCACAGCAGCTACAATTATAACATTTAAAAGTTCCTAACTTAGTCTGTGTTAGGCACACTTGTTTATTAAAATCCTTATAACACAAAATACTTTTTAACGATTGTTGATTCCTGTATGCAAAACTAGGTTTTGGTCCTACTATTTTTTGTATTTCCGGCATTGCCATTAGAATCGGCCAGTTTTTTTCTATGATTTTGCCAATTCTGTAACTATACCCATTGTACATAGTTACATATCTAATTTTATCTTGTTTTGTCTTTATTTGTGCTTCGGACTGTACTAGTATCTCTGATGCCACAGAATTAAATACTGGTTTATATTCTTGTTCTCTACCCTTATTTACTTCCTCAATACATTTTTCTATCATAACTTCTGAGTATCCTCCATTTTTAAATTCTTGCTTCATTTCTTCTATTTCATTTATGTACAAGTCATTCTCAGTTGTCAGTCTACTCACTCTAATGAGTTGTGACTTAACTATGCCACCAAAGATATGTGTTGGGTGCATACTAGTTCTCTTTAAGTACCTCATCACTTGTACATCTTTTTTATGTATCATTGTTTCAAGTTTTTGATCTTTTTTATAAATCTTTACATCTAAATATATTATACTTTGAATTGAATGATTCATCTTAAATTTAAAAAATGGTGTTGTGCTGTTCAAATAGGATAGGTAGGTGTTTAGTTCATATTCCGTCCCTTCCCAGATAAAAAAGATTGCTTTTGCACCCAACACATATCTTTGGTGGCATATTAAAAACAACAATCTACATTACAAACATATTTTTGAACTATATATTATCATTGACCTCAATTATATACTAGGCATAATTTTGTAGCTGGTTAAATATATAATACTGACTTGGACCTATTTTCATTATTGTAAACAGGGATGTAGATGTTAAGGACATATCCTTGAGTCAATGTATAGTTGGTCCACAGATAAAAACAGATTTTTTCATATATTTTTTTACTTCGGTCTATTGAAGGTCAACTAAGATACAGAGATCTCTTTGGACTCCTACCTATTGAGGTGAATATCATACTCAGACCTAACTATTTACAGAATTTACTTGTACTCAATATTTAGATCTATCAGGTACAAGTATAGCAAAGTACAATTGGCTATTATTTGCCAACAATTTCTTCTTTTTTTCCATTTTTGTCTACAAACAAGATTTCTCTGCAACAACCAAACTTACCCCTTACATGAAAAACTCTGTGCCCTTCTGGGATTCGAATTGCTTTAGATCTATCAGTAATTAAGAATCTCCTTGGCTGGCTTGTCATAACAATCTTTGTGCTTTGAATTTTACTATATATTCTCAGTCTAGTGTGAACTAAACCAGTGCAACCAATTGTCATGGATCTAGAAAAATTACTATTAGGCCTATGCTCCGACAAGGACGATCTAAAAATTTTTGGGATTGGCATTGACCAAAATGAAGCGTATGATGTAAACAGGGCAGATCCAGTTGGCGGTTGAGAATTCTTTCCACAAACTTGGAAAACAAATCAAGGCACTGAGAACTAACATCTGGCATCATAAGCTTTTTAAAGCGTATCAAATACAAAATATTACCCCACGGGGTTTAAGATGCAAGATACAGCCACTTGTGGCTAATCCAGATGAGACTCTAATTAAAGAGTGGCAGATAGCACAACAAGAAGCGGCGATGGCCAGGGTCAACATACTGTCAGCCTATTATGAGAGAACTATTAAGAACAACATAGAGCAGGTTGAAAAAACTTGCCACTCACTCAAACATCATGAGGGGACTAGTAATTTTCAGGATTGTTTAAACAAGTTGGCCAAGGAGGTCTCCACTTTGGAGAATAGCCTAAAAAGTAGGAAACTTCATAAATTTTCTCGGGATAAAGAGGACTACCTAAAGGGTAGACAATTCGAATCACAGAAGGGTGTCAGGTTTGCCCAAGGCACTAGGAATGTGCCCTTCAATCGGAAGAAAAGACCTAGGTCCATTCTCAAGAAAACTGGCTCTAATTATATTACATCTGGGGAGGAATCTTCCACTACAGATACAGACATTTCCATAGTTGGGGACTCTCCAAATGCCAAAAGGGGTAGAACATCACAACACCCTTTAGGGGCAAGAAACATAGAGCCGGAAGAAAACATAGGGGTTACAAGTTTGGAAGAACTTTTCATGTCAGTGATAAAGTAAATCAATACTATCCGAATGTACATAATATTTCCAAACATGTTTTAACTGAGGAACAGCAAGCATTATTGAATAAAGGACTCGGTTTTATCCCAGGTTTCTTTATTGATGAGAGCACTTTTGTATCTGACATTTTAGATTTTTGTAGAAAGATTAATCTAAAAATATTTTTCAGCAGCAGGACCAACATACTGACACTCAAAGATCAACTGACTTTAAATTTCATAAATCCACATTTACACCCCAATGGATAAACATGTTTCTGTGTTTCAACAGGCTGTTATCAAAGATTTACATTTTCATTACAGCTCCCAGACATTATGCACAACAATATTTCCAAACAGGAACAGCTGGCTCACACAACTGAAAAACAACAAAGACATTGTCATTATTCCAGCAGACAAAGGGGGTGCGGTTGTGGTTATGGATAATGATTACTATCTGTATGAAGCAAACAGACAACTATCCAATCACCACCACTATATGAAGATGGATATTGATCCAACATCTGGCTTTCAAACTGAAATCACTTTATTTCTTAAAGAGGCAGTCGAAAATGGTATAATCTCAGAAAAGACTAGGAAACATCTTAGTCAAAGATCCTGCCAAACAATATCTATACCTTCTACCTAAGATTCATAAATCTTTGGAACAACCACCAGGTAGACCAATTGTATCGGGCATTGGCTCACTAACGGAACGCTTTTGCCTTTCTTACTGAAAAGTTAAAACCACTATTGAAATTCATTCGTGCTAGAATACAGGACACCACTGAATTTTTGAAGATTGTTACTGACACACAGTTGGATTCGGATTGGCTCATGTGCACCTTGGACGTATCCTCTTTATATACCAGTATCCCTCATTGGGCTGGCTTAATGGCATTGGAGTTTTGGTTATACAAAGCAAATTTATACCCACCAGGAATGAATACACTAATATTATGTATGGCGGAACACATCTTGACCAAAAATGTATTCTATTTCCAACAGGATTGCTATTGGCAATTACAAGGAACAACAATGGGAGCCTCCTTGGCCCATTTATGCGGATCTGTTCATGGGATACATAGAGGAAACTATCATTTACGATCCAATGCACAATATATATTTACCAGAAATCGACATATGGAGGAGATACCTGGACGACTGTTGGATGGTTTGGAAAGGAGGACAGGAATATCTAGGGGAATTTTTGGAATATCTAAATGGCAATATTTGGGGGATTGAATTCACTGAAGAACATCATCCTAATGAAATTCATTTCTTGGATGTCCATCTGAAAAGACAGATGGATAACACATTACTAACATCTATATATAGAAAATTTCCCCAGTACAACACTCTCCTACATGCCAAAAGTTTCCATCCAAAACATATTACCAAAAATATTCCAAAATCCCAATTTATGAGAATAAGAAGAATATGCTCCTCACAGGAAGACCTTACCAAATATCAAGAAGACCTAACCAACAGATTTTTGTCCAGAGGATATTCATCACAAATCATTAACTCAGCGGTGCGTACCTGTGACTCCATACCTAGAGAGTCTTTATTGGAATATAAGAAAGGCAAGAACACTGATGATTCCGAAGTATGCAGATTGGTCACTACCTATGGTCGTAACAGTAGAAATCTTATTAATATCGTCAATAACCACTGGAATATACTCAATTCGCACCCCCTTTTAGAAAATTATTTAGGAGAACGTTGTTACTTCTCCTATAGAAAGGGGAAATCCCTATGCACCCACTTTTCTCATTACAAAAAAACATCAAAAATCAAGCAGGATAACTATACACAAAGGACACTTACTGGAGATAAGTTGATTGGGAACTTCCCCTGTGGCCATTGCAGTTTTTGCAATTACATTTTTAAAACCACGAGTTTCACTAGTAAAAACACAGGTCAGGTATATGACATCAATTTCTTCGGAAATTGTAGTTCAGATTGGATAATCTATCTAGCCACTTGTACATGTCAGGCATTTTACATTGGCCAGACATCAAGGCAGTTCCGCATCAGAATTTCAGAGCACTTGGGGGACATCAGAAACCACAGAATTACTAATGCACTGTACAAACATACAACCAAACATTCAAATGCAAGATTTACTTTCACTATTATTGATCGAATTGTGGGGGATCGCTCTTTAAATCAGTATGGCACGACATTCTCAATACAAAGGAGAGAAGGTGGATTATTAAACTAGGGGGACTTTTTCCCCCAGGGTTAAATGATAAACTATGAGTTTGCAGTAAGTAATTTAATCCTTATTGTATAACATTACATTTTCTATTCTTTTGTTTTCTTTATTAGATTTTTTCATTATAGGAGTTTTGTCATATTAATACTTTGGCAGTATACTTGCATATGGATGGATGACATTTATATAATGTGTTATTTGTGAAAATTCACCATTACAACATTTTTATTTTTTATTTTCTATTTAATTAATCACAGGAAATGATGTCATAGATTCAAAATTTTCAGCTATATAAGGGCTTCTTGTAACTTCACTAATGTATTACTGAGGAAAGCTTTTAGCTGAAACCGGTCTAATCACCAGCTTTTTGAAGTTTAATAAACCTATTTGTTTGACTCTCCGAGGTGCTGGCAATTTTTTGCTTTTGGACACTTATAAGCCTAGCCAGAATGTGTTTGGCTTTCACCACCCATTTTAAATTTATTTTGCTATGCCCTTTTTCGAGGTTAGTATACTGTGCCTCTGTCTAACAGTGACACAGAAGTGATACCAGGGTAAACCTCGATCTCCCATCCACTCATCAAGATTCCTCTTGAAGAGAGTCAATGAGGGACTCTGCCTAACCTGGACTGGGATTTTATTCCAGAGTGAAGGGAGCCTCTGGGTTATGAATCTGTCCCTCCAGCATGTCCTATTTATTTCAGTGCTGAGGTTCAAGTCTCTCGAGCACGTAGCTCGATGGGATTTGGATTTTCTGAGGTGCAGCATGTCCATTAATTCGGGTTGGACATGGCTTTATCGTCAGGCACAGATCGCCTCTGAACAGGCGGTATGCCACTGAGTAGAGCTGGAGTTTCTTTAACCGGGCAGCATATGGCATCTGTTTGAGCCCTTTGATCCTCTTGGTGAGGTACTTGTGGGGTCTTTCCAGTTGCTGCAGGTGTCTGGTAAGGTACATCCCAAAGGGGCATTGTACTCAATTATGGGCCTGATGAGGGATGAGTAAAGAGGCACGATGACCTCCCTGATCTAGATGTGAATCCCTTCATGATTAGGTGGGCTATATAAAATGTTTTCTAACCACTTTGGCCACGTGGTTGTCAAATGAGAGATTGCTATCAACTTGGGTCCCCAGGTCCCTAATTACTTCTTCTGTACTTAATGGATTACCACCTATGTGGTAATTTGTGGGCACTTTGTTTTGCCAAAGGGATGACTATACACTTTTTGGCATTTAGCTTGAGGCCATGGCTCTGGCACCAGTTGTCTGTTTCTATGAGGCCCTTTTGGAGGATGCTTGTGTCGGCTGGAGAGTCGATTATGGCGCCCAGTTTGCAGTCATCTGCGAACTTGGTCAGCCACAGACCTTCCGTGTTGGCCTGTACCTCCGAGAAATATATACCGAACAAGAGACGTCCCAGGACTGAGCCTTGTGGGACACCACTTGTAACTGGTTTGGAGTCTGACATGGCTCCAGCAATTCTAACCATGTGGGTTCTGTCCTTGAGCCAGTTTGCAATCCATCTAGTGACATAGGGGTTTATATTTAAGCTGGTGAGCTTATCTATAATGCCCGTGTGGGGTATTGTATCGAAGGCTTTTACAAGGGCCAGGTAGGCTGTGTGGACCACCTTCCCCTCGTCAATGGCCTTGGTGACTGTTTCAAAGAAATCAACCAGGTTTAAGAGGCAGGATCTGCCCTTAACAAAGCCGAACTGGGTAGGATCCAGTGTCTGTAGGTCCCCAATATCTTTATTTATGAGGTCCATGATGATCCTTTCCATAGCTTTGCAGACCAAGCTAGTCAGGCTTATGGGGCGATAGTTTCCAGGATCCGTTGAGGCACCACCTTTATGGAGAGGGACCACTGTTGCCATACGCCACTCTTTGGGCACATATCCTGTAGTAAGGCTGAGATTGAACAGTAGTTTTATGTTTGGGTTTAGCTCTTCTTGGAGTTCATGTAGGACGCAACCCGAGACACCGTCTGGTCCCATTGATGCTGTGTTTTTTGCTTTGGAGAGGGCGGCTCTTACCTGAGCATCTGAGATGTCAGGGGGGCAGCACTCTGCTGGGATAGATATTTGCCCTTTTGATGGGGAGGGGGGGAGAAGTTTGCACTGAACCTGTCAGCTAGGATGTTGGCAATGTCTGTGGGTTCGGTGTATTTTTTGTTATTTTGGACTAATTCTGAGCATATCTGGGAATTACCACCCAGGATCCTAACATAACTAAAGAAAGCCTTGTGATTATCCTTAGTGTCCTGTGCAATTTTTCTCTCGAAGCTGGCCTTAGACAATTTTATGAGTGCCATAGTTTTTTGCTAATACTGATCAGTGATGCCTTCCCTTTTAGGGATTTTGCTCTGTCATTTAGTAGCTTCCTCCTTCTGTTGTATAGTTTGTTTATGGCTGGGGTCCACTAGACAGGACGTCTGCCTTTGGAGGATTGGGTCTTGGTTTTATTTGGGATCGCATAATCCATGCATTCCTGAAGGTGTTCATAGAATGCGTTTATAAAGGATTCTGCGGTCTGGGCCGTATTTTCCACAGGCCCGGGGGCTTTGAAGGATTCCACCTCGGT
The DNA here is from genome assembly GCF_019279795.1 of Protopterus annectens. Taxonomy (NCBI): domain Eukaryota; kingdom Metazoa; phylum Chordata; order Ceratodontiformes; family Protopteridae; genus Protopterus; species Protopterus annectens. The sequence goes on along the minus strand of NC_056743.1, from coordinate 880,349,588 downwards.
TTTGAGGAGTGTGAAATTTGCTTTAGAGAAGTTTTTCACTGTGGTTTTCTGGGCAGGGGTGGGGTCGGGATGTGAATATCCAGTGAAATTAGTTTATGGTCTGATCTTACCAGTGAGGGATACACTTCTGGTCTGGAGCATAGAGTCCCCATGTTGGTGATGATCAGGTCCAGTATGTTTTCCCCTCTTGTGGGAGTGGTAACAAGTTGTTCCATAGCATTTGAGTTTATAAATTCTAGGAACCTTTGGGCTAGGGTGTTGGAGCTAGAGTAGTGCTCCCAGTCTATGTTTGGGTAGTTGAAGTCGCCCAATATAATGGTGTTTGGAGAGACCTTCATATTTTCCAGTGTTCTCAAGAAGGCTGAGTGGGGTTCCTGGGTTTGGGAGGGTGGTCTGTAGCAGGCTATAAACTGGAAGGCAGTTTTACCCACTGTTGCACATGGATAGTCTCTGATGCTTCGTGCTTTGCCACCAACCTGGAGGTGTGGGTATCTTTGATGAATATCGATACTCCCCCTCCTTTTGTGGTTCGGTCCAAGTTTTGGGTGCGAAAAGCATGGTATGAGGTATAACCTGGTAGTGCTGGGGTGCTCTCGGGAGCCCTGAACCAGGTTTCTGTTACTGCACACATATCGATGTTCTCCATGCTAAGGAGAGTTTGAGCGTGCATCTTGAGGTTTAGACTTCTGGCATTGAGTAGCATTACTCTTAGTTTCTTATCCCTTGTGATACCTATGGAGGTGGGTTTGTCTTTTGAGCCTTGCCTAAAAAAGGCACTATGGGGGTAGCAAGAGCCTTTGCCAATATCCGAAAGCCCAGGGGTGACAGGTGCAAGCCGTCCCTAGCGAAGCATCATGGCTTGTCGAGCATATCATCCCAAGCTGACAGGCATTGGATCCCCTTTGAATGACACCAGTACTTAAGCCAGTTGTTGAAATTGATCATCTTGTCTTCATATTGTGGCATCATTCTTGGTGAGGGTAAGATGCTACTCAAGGTCATATCAACCAGAAAGAAATGCTAGGTATTCAAAATGCCCTAACAGCCTTCAAGGACTTACTTCATCCAGGACAACTACTGATAAAGACTAACACCACCACAGTCATGTGGTATATAAACAAGCAAGGGGGCACACACTCATACCCCCTTTGCAGATTAGCCACGGCACTGTGGGACACAGCTTTGACCTACCGAATACATCTTCAAGCTTAATTCCTGCCAGGAAAACAAAACACACTGGCAGATGATTTAAGCAGAAACCTTATGGATCCTCACGAGTGGAAACTAAATCCACAAGTCTTCAGCATGATAACAGAGAAATGGGGGAGCCCAGACATAGATCTATTTGCCTCTCCTCAAAATTATCAATTGAAAAGATTCTGCACAAGGACTTATCGCAGACAAGCATGGAAAGTGGACGCCCTATCCTTCATTTGGAAAAACCTATCAGTTTACGCCTTTCCTCCTCTGCCTCTTCTACCCAAGGTCCTCCTAAAAGTCAGACAAGAGAAACCAAAGATGATACTAATTGCCCCGGACTGGCCCTGCCAATACTGGTACCCAATCCTAAGGAACTTGTCTCAATACCCAGCTTGGACCTTACCTCAAAGACCTCAACTACTGTCCCAGCAAAACAATAAGATCCTGCACAATCAACTCCAGACACTGAACCTGGCAGCAGGGCTGATCATGTAGTTATACAAACAACACCTCTCAGTAAAGCTGTGATGGCTGTCATTTTGGAAGCCAGAAGGCCTAGTACTAGAAAATCTTATGCCGATAAATGGATGAGATTCTGTGCTTGGAATCAAGCACAAGGAACTGATACAGCAGAACCAAACATTCCTCAGATATTACAATACTTAACTGAGATGCTTGACAAAGGCCTATCTTTCTCATCAATTAAAATCCATGCCTCTGCCATTTTGGCTCATTACAGTTCAGAGCCACCAATCTTTTCTCATCCTTTACTAAAGCAGTATCTTAGAGGAGCCAAACATTTAAGGCCTCCTAGAAGATCACCATTACCTGCATGGGACCTCAATTATGTGTTGGAAAAGCTCACCCTTCCCCCATTTGAACCAGCTGCTACCGCTGATATAAAGTTCTTATCATGGAAAACAGGTCTGCTACTAGCAATTACTTCAGCAAGAAGAGTTTCAGAGCTACAGGCCCTCATGGCTGTAGAGCCTTTTATCATATTTTACCCAGACAGGGTGTCTCGGACGACAAATCCTACATTTATGCCTAAGGTGGTTTCCAGCGTGGTTCTTAACCAAACAATGCATCTGCTAACATTTTATCCAAATCCCAGAACAAGTGGGAAGAGAATTCTGCATTCCTTGGACATACACAGACCGCTAAGATTCTACTTGAGCAGGACTAAAGCTCTAAGAAAAATTGAGCAATTACTAGTGACATATGCTGCAGGATCAGAAGGAAAGGCTATTTCCAAGCAGACGGTTTCAAAGTGGATAAGCCACTGCATCCGTTTCTGCTACTTACACCATGGTAAACCTGTGCCCAAGGGCATTAGGTCTCATTCCACCAGAGCTGCAGCTACTTCAGCAGCCTTTGTCAGAGGAGTACCAACCAAAGACATTCTAGAAGCTGCTACTTGGAGTTCTGTTCACACCTTTACAAAGCATTATCATTTGCCTCTCTACTCTAAGTCTAGGGCAGGCTTTGCCACTGCAGTTCTGCAGGGCCTTATAGCCGCACCTAATGCTGTTTACCTCTAGCCTCCCAACCATAGCTTTGGGATTCAACCCAAACGTAATGACTGCAGCAGTGAAACACAAAGAACATAGTGCAGCTGTGTACACTTACCATAAATGTAGATGTTCAAGTGTATTCACTGTTGCAGTCCAGGTTACCCACCCGCCATCCCCCTGTCTTTGTGGAGTTTATCTTTCCTTCTCTATCTTCTACAACCTATGTAGTGTATTTGCTTGTAGATGAAGGTAAAGTTTATATTGATGCATGTATGTATACATATATATGTTTTTCTTACCTTTTTGGGGGCACCTGACATCTGGGGCAAGTAAAACTAAAGAAAATGGTGTCGGCTGCATGTTTTATACCCCTGACGACCTGACGTCATGGAAGAGGAGACAGCAACTGACGCAGGACCCAAGACTTTGGAATTCAGGCCGACTGAGGGCAACCTGCCAGCAGATTACCCAAATGTAATGACTACAACAGTGAATACACTCGAACATCTACATTTATGGTAAGTGCCACAACTGTACTTTCTAAATGGATAGGCCATTGCATTAATTTCTGCTATAAGCACCATGGAAAACCTACCCCACAGGGGATTTGACCACATTCAACCAGGGCTGCATCTACCTCTACAGCCTTTCTCAGAGGTATCCCTACCAGGGACATCTTAGAAGCTGCTACCTGGAGTTCTGTACATAACTTCGCCAAGCATTACCATTTGCCAATTTTCTCTAAATCCAGAGCTGGCATTGCCACTGCAGTCTTGCAGGGCTTTATAGCTGGTCCTAATGCTATCTAATTTCCACCTCCCATATTTAGCTTTGGGAATCTACTCAAATGTGATGACTGCAACAGTGAAACACGAAGAACATAGTACAGCTGGTACACACTTACCATAAATATAGATGTTCGAGTGTATTCACTGTTGTAATCCTAGTTACCCTCCCTCCAGCCCCCTGACTTCTATTGGCTATACCTCTATTCTTGCTTAGTAGGCTTTAAGCTTTTTGGTGTATTTGCTTTTTTGTTGGAGGTATAACCTTGTATATATAATTGCTTCCCATTATGGGGGCACCTGACATCTGGAGCAAGAAAAACTGATGTGATGTTGTTGGCTGCATGCTTTATACCCCTGACTACCTGATGACATGGAAGATTTGACAGCAACCGACGCAGGACCCAAGACTTTGATAATCAGGCCGACTGAGGGCTACTGCAAGCAGATAATCCAAATGTGATGACTCCAACAATGAATGCACCCAAACATCTACATTTATGGTAAGTGTACACAACAGTACTTTTCTTTTGTGTGTTGTAAGTGTGGTGGGGAGGGCTAGCACCTCCCTACTCCTCCAGTAACCTTGAGTGGCACTACCTAAAAATTATTGCTTGGTGGTTAAGTAGGACAGGAGTTAGCCTCCTTTACAAAGAATAACATGATAGCAAAGCTAGATCTTATGAAAAACTTTAACAGTGATGCAGATTCATTTTTATAGTAATACAAAGCATCACTTGAAGTCCACATGATCTTCTGGTACTGTGCTTTTCAATGGAAATGTACAGTTTTTAGACTCTGAAAGTTTATTTGGAGTCTAGAGTCACTGATTCCATCTGCAACTAGTTATGTCTGCAAACGAGGTACAGTTTGTCAGTACAATGACTTTTGGAGTTTTAACCCATTTATAGTGTCATCTGAGCTTCTAAACTTTGCCTTTTGAAATGAAGCATAGTTGTGATTACCTTAGAAGTACCTAGGGTGAGGTGTTTTTGAATGAATGGTGTGATGTGTGAAAGTATAGCTGCAAGATGATGGAATGCTCTGTAGTTCTTCTGGAGGAGGACACACGTTTGACTTTAGTTTCTTGTGCAGGACAGAGAACCTGTGGAGCATGCCTTGTCTGAGGAGGAAGTTGCAGCTGCTACGAGCACTTGGCTGAAAGGACTTGAAGCATGTCCAAAGCCACAACAGCGTCTTCACCCAATGTGAGTATGATGATTGCTGCAAAAGGCATTGTAGAGACAAGTATGAAACATGCATTCATTATTTATTGTTATTCTTTGCTTAACAGTTGTTTTGCAGAGTTTTGTAGTAAAACAATAGACTTTAAATTTCATTTTTTTATTGTCTTCTATTTATCTTTGTAACACTGTCTGGTATGAGGAGGGTCCAGCCTCATCAAAAGCAGAACTGTTGGCATCAGGAGTTAGGTAGCTCAGCACCTGAAGTGTGGCCAGACTTCTTACCTCTCCTCTTTTACCAGTAAAGCTCTGTGAACACTTCTTCGTATCTCTCTTGCAGTGCTTTTAAACTAGTTCCATCTGAGAAACGTTACCAGACCACTTTTCCAAGTGTTGCTTTATAGTAATAAATGATTAATGTGCATTCTAGTCTTTAATGTTCATTTTGTCTTCTCTTGTTATTTAACTGTTAGAAGTTATTTTTTTTTTCAGTTTTAGCAAGTTTGCAGTTTTCTGCCATTTAGTTAACCCCACCTTTGGGCATAAAGCCAATTACTTACCTCGCCCTTTTCCACTGACTTAAATTCTTCTTGCTTTGTAAAGCTGCCTTATGCTTATAGGTAACCATTATGAGTGAACTGCGTGAATTGTTGCAGTTGTAAGTTATTGTTATTTCTGGTTATTACCATTGTTAAACGTAGTAAAGTGTTTAAGAAATGCAAGTATGCCCATAAGGTTCCTTTCCAGGATAAGCATTTTTATTGGTTGCCTATGGAACACTTTGATGCTGCTTGTAAGATCTGCAAGAGTTTTACTCCTGATGCTTCAAGAAAAAGGAAAAATGGGGTGAAGCTGTTCAGAGTGGAGAATGGTTTTCCCATGCCTCTAATAGAACTTTGACTTGGGAAGATTCTTTTGGAGTCTGCTCCCTTTACCTCCAGGTTCCAAGTCGGTGGTTATTGTGGGAGATAATTCCAAACATAAAAAGAGACAAAAGCATATGGCTGATAAGCATGGACACTCTTCCCCTGGTCTTCAACCTAAAAAAAAATAAAATAAAATGTGATATGCATAATCTGTTGTTGAATGTGTTTCTAAATTACCTTTTTAAGTTTTTTCTGAAATTTTGCCAGTTAAATTGGACAGAAATGCAAGTTTAACTTTTTTTTTTCAGACAGGGAAGTTTCATGTTATGTGGGTTTGAGAAGATTGTAAGGTCTAGGTTCATTTCAGTCCCTCCACTGAAGATGACTTATAACAGGATTGTGAAGGCATGCCTTCTGCCTGTACCCCTGCTACTTTTGCAGTGGACAGATGTGCCTTTCAATTATTTCCTTCTCCAAAAAAAAAAAAAAAATCTTTTCAGTTACCCCTCTGGCCACTAACAATCCACCTTGTCAGACAGCAGGACAAAAGGAATGGAAGTATCATGCAGACTTTTCTTACAGTATGTGGACCCATCAGATTTTCCTAATAATCATACCACATCAAAGGACATGTAGGAAGCTTATTTGCAAGCAGCATGTCAACTGTCCTGGGCCTGTCATTCTACATTCTGAAGATGAAGAGGGCAAAGTCCCCCTCCCATTGTCCAAGGGAGTTTTTGAGATGATATGGCAGAGAGAAATTTAGATGGCCCATAGACCCAATGACCTCAACACAGATGACTCTGTAAGAGGCTTAGTGGAACACACCAGTTTTCTCTTTGATGTGCCCATCCATTGACAAATGGTCAAAGTAAAAAAAAAGAGAACTGCATAGGAATGCCCCAGATATTATGGCACATATCATTCAAATATCTTACAGGATCCCCCAGCCTTCAGAGGACTGAATGTGTCAGAAGGAGACTCCCAAATCAACTTTCACTGTTGTTGTGGTTGTCCTTATAAAGGCCCTGACATTGCCAAAGCCTGCTGTCTATTCCCCAGATAATGAGTGAAGGGTTGTGGACAGATTGAGGAAGCATGTTTATGCATCCTTTTTCTTGAAGGACCATAATTATCTCATTACGTCTGAGTGACTCCTCCAGGTGCATCTACAGTTAACAACTACCAATGCTTCTAAGCATCAAATATTGCTTGTTCATATTTGCATCAGTAATTCCAAAACCATGCTATGTACAAGGTTTTAAAAGATTTCATCTTAAAGCTTACACAATGACAAACTCAAATGCATTAATATTTGACCTCTGTCTAGTGCAGGTAAATAGGTATTAATTGTTGTTTTTTTTATGATATTAATTTATATAATTTTCACATTATTCTAAATTTTTGAACAGCCAAGTAACACAGGACTCCTGAGCTTCGTATAAAATCTCTCAGCTAGGTGAATAACATGTTGCTGACAGTATGTGTGTAACTTGAGTGGTTGCTGAGATATTGTAAGTTGTTTACAAAATATTACAAATGTAATAGTTACTGTGTTTACTGTGACTTATAACATTCGGTTTAAGACCTAGAACTAAAGATTACTACCACTATAAAAATAGTTTGTGCTGAAGGGTTTGCCGTTTATACTTCTTCCATAATCCCTGTGGTTCCAGAGATATGGACATTTGTTTGAAATGTGAGGACATAATTTCATTCTGTCAAAAGGCTTGGGCTCCATCCATTGGAAGCTACAGGGCAAACTTCCTGAGCTCCATTGGAGTGAATGAGTTATCTTTCCAATTTTGTAAAGTTCCATTGGGAGCTATTGGACAAGGTGCATCTGTCACTGGATGACTTGCGCAGTGGAAAGCTAAAATGTAGACAACAGTTGCAGCTGACAACTGTGTCATCTCCAGCCAACTTCACTGTGAGACTTGCTTGCCATTTATCTGAGGGTTTGACTAGCACAGCAGACACCTGTGTTGTTTTGCACCATTATGTCTGGCTCTAGTTGACTGATTTCTATGAGGGCACCGATATGATCTTTACTCTGCCCCTTTTGGTAGGTCTTTTGTTTTTAAGGTACATGGTAGGACAAATCTGGAATGCCATTAATAGGGAAGGAAAGAGCTTTTCAGCTGTTAGCGTAAAATATTAGAATCTGCCCCATAACTTTTCAAGGATGCAGTAAAGCCCCTGTCACCTGTAATATAGGCATGGCTGACAGCAGCAGAATAACTAAAGGTGTGGAAGGAACCAAAGGTACAGTAGTAACTTTCAGATGAATCAGCAGCCCATTCGCAGGAGTAATCTGCAATATCAAGGGAGCTGTAGCAACAGAACATCTGAGACCTTGTGTTATCTCTGGAGTCAGTTGTGGGTTGTCCGTTACTCTTCTTGCTGGAGCGACTGGCCATCATGCAGGACACTTTCTCTCTCCTTGCCACTTTTCCTGCCCCATTGAAAAGTGTGACTGGAAAAGATAATTTAAGTTGCATTCACTAATCGGCCATTCAGTTGCTTCCATCACAAGTGGTTCCCACAGCCCATCAGTAACATAGATTTGATGTTCCTCATAGTCATTGTTCATTACTGAGTTTTAGGACTTCTGTCATGCAGAAGCCCACAGCTGGCCTGAATACCAGAGTCTTTTGCCATCCTGCAGCTGACAGATGTCCTCGTCCATCCATCAGGATGTCTGGATTATAAGAGGGATGGCATCATCTTCATTCTTTCTTGCCATGTAGTCTGATGCACAAGACTGCATTACTTAGCATCATCAGTCCATCAGTCAGCTTGAATCACCAGAACATTTCGGATAAGTACCCCATGGGGAATTGTCCTTATCTGTGTAGCTTGTTATTTGGTAATGTTTAAGAAGGTTAATAACTGCCTTTCATTTTGGAAACAAATTCCCCATAAAGACCATCATTTGTACTACCTTTTTTAATTAGAGCTTCAGAGTTCTGTATTTTGTGCTAGGTTCAGTAGTAAAACTATTAGGTATAGGGGCAGAATCCCTCCAGTTGCACTTACATTCAGATAGGTATGGACCTTCACACTCTGTGGTGTTTTCTGGTTTCCAGGATGTTGACTCAAGAAGCTAAAGGATAAGCATCCCAAAAAGAAGGATATCTGGGAACCTGTAGGCATTTCTATGTCAGACTCCCCAACTAGACTTGAGATCACTAATGCAGATGAGACACATTTATAGCCCCCTGTTCCATCCCCTAAGTCTGAGTCCTCCGGCACTGTGACTCATCCTGCTCCTAACATGCCAACACCAGACAGATGTCCTTTAGATCCAAAGCCACTAAGCAGGCCATGGCTTCCAGTGCCAGAATATTGGTGACTAAAGATAAGGTTGTATCCCCTTGATGAAAGTAAGAGAAGAACTACCTGGGAAATGGATTGAGATTGCGGCCACCTGCCCCACACCCTGAGGCCTTCTCTTATCCTAAGCCCCATACTTCCAAGGCAAAGAGGCACATAGGTTTTTCTTGGCCAGTGCCATCTAAGTCCCCTGTCTCACCCACCCAGGTCTCTCCATAGGATTTGTTAAGACTGATGTAGGACATTACAAATTTCATGAAGTCCAGGGAACCCACCCTGCAAAAAGGACCTGTTCCAGGAGCCACCCCTTGAAAAAGAAAAGGGATAGTTCCACCCAGGAAAGTTCAGATTCCTCAAAGTCAGAGAATTAATAGGAACTTGCATACGTAGAGCATCTTGTCCCTCAGACATATGAAGGCTATAACTCTAAAGTCACCCTGTCCTCAACCATGCTGCCTGAAGATTTATGCTCTGAGACACCCTTCACAGAATGAAAGAACTCTTCAACTCTGGGAGTGTAGGGAATTCAGCAACACTGAAACTCACTACAGAGCACCTCTGAACCTTTCTGTCTTTAGATCACTGGTGATCACTCCAGTCCACATTGTCTTGGATGATGTGTTTGCTGACATAGCCTTCTGGCCTGACTCCCTTCTCCTCCCCCAGAAGCTTGATCATATGTTCTTCATGTTTCACTGTTGCAGTCATTACATTTGGGTTATCTGCTTGCAGGTTGCCCTCAGTCGGCCTGATTATCAAGTCTTGGGTCCTGCATCGGTTGCTGTCTCATCTTCCATGACGTTAGGTAGTCAGGGGTATAATGCATGCAGCCGATGCCATTACATCAGTCTTTCTTGCCGTGCGGTTCCTGAAGCAGAAGCATTTTGCAAGTGCCGGTCGGCCAACTCCTGAAACTTTCGTTTTCGAGTTTCATATCCAAAGTCTTCAACTAAGCTAAGTACCCCATTGGGGATCCTTTTTCTTGCTCTAAACCGATGTCAGTAAAAGTTAACAATTGTATTTCTTGTGGAAAGCAAATACCTCATAAAGATTTTCATTCATACTGCATTCCTTCCTTAGGCCCAGACCACGACGTACCTCATTGTCGGTTTTGTGCCTTATTCAAACCTCAAACTATTTGTCGTCTGTTCATTTTTGCATCTAAATATTTTGGTACTCTGTTCAATTATCCAGAAATGGCTTCGGTAAGCCACCCGACTACCGACATTCTGAAAAAACGCAAAGATAAAGACAGAGACAGACCGCATATGTCCAAAGCTGCCGACGATGCTTCTCCTAAGCTAGTCGCCAGTTCACCGGTACTCAGTGATTCCTGACTGTGCTGAAAATAAAGAATTACAGGATTTAATGCTTTCTGCTGAACAAGTTGGAAAACATACTTTGCAATGTGGTTTTGATTCATTAGAGGTATCTTGCAGGGCTGCTGTCACTGGGTCTGTAATTAGAAGGCATGTTTGGCTTAAGGAGCAATCTTTGCCGGATCATGTTAAAGCTAAATTACTGGATGCTCAAACCAAGACTGCCTGTTTGGCAAGAAAGCAGTAGTAGTACTTAAAAAGATGGAGGAAAAAGCTAAATCTATGCAAACTGTTATAGATTTCCTGCAAGTACAGCCTCCCAGATTTAGTAGGCACTGGCCTTCTAAGAATTGGTCCTTTCCTGCCTCTTCCAAGCCTTCTCAGTCCAAACCCAGAACCAGCAGACCATCCAGGCTTCAGTCTCACTGTTCTCACAGGCCTAAGCAGTGGGGGGCTCCCACTTCCAAAGCTGGGAGTAGTGAGACACCCCCTATGGTAAACTGTCACAATGACTTAACTTTAAGCCTTCCAAGCCCTGCTCAACTGACTGTTCCTTTAGGGGGAAAGATCGCCCTGCATGCAAAAAACTGGGAATTCATTAGCCAAGACAAATGGGTTTTAAATCCTGTTTCCCAAGGATACAGATTGCACTTCCACTCCTTACCAACCCCAAATGGTTGGCCAGACCTACCACCAAATCAGTGGGCAGAGGCTCAAAAGCAGGTTCTCTCACTTCTAAGCATCAGGACTATACAACCTGTCTCAGAACAGGAATTGGGGACAAGGTTTTTACTCAAGACTTTTCCTGGTACCCAGAAAAGACAATTCCCGGCATCCTATCCTGGACCTGTCTATCCTAAACACTTTTTTGGTAATCCCAAAATTCAAAATGATAACTCTTCATCAGCTGCTTCCCATGCTAGGCAAAAATGCCTGGTTGGCAACACTGGATTTAAAGGAAGCCTACCTGCACATCCCAATAAGGCAATCTTGCAGGAGATACCTACATGCACTATCAGTTCCCTGCACTGCCCTTTGGATTATCTACTGTGCCCAGGGTATTCACAAAGTGCCTAGCTCCAGTCATTGCATTTTGTAGGCAAAGAAATATTCAAATATACCCATACCTGGATGATTGTCTAATTCAGGCAGAAAGCCCAGGACATATCTTTAAGTCATCTGGCATTTGTAAAGAAATTATTAACTTATCTGGGGTACACCATAAACGAAAAGAAATTGCATGTAGTACCCTGCCAACCAATTGTATTCCTGGGCGAAAGCTTGAATACAACTTCCCAGATGGCTTACCTCACCCCAGAGAAACAAGTTCATTTGACAGCCTACTTCAAACTACTGGCCACAAAGACCCAGCTATCTGCAAGGAAAATACTGCAAGCCCTGGGGTTCCTGTACTGTTGCATTCTACTAATTCCATATGCAAGACTGCATATGAGGAAACTACAGTGTCATCTAAAAAACCCATGGTGTCAACTTTCCTCAGGACCTAGAATCAATGATTCCTATCATCCCTTGCTTAAAGGCAGAGTTCCTTTGGTGGGCAGAGGCGTGCCACCACAACAAGGAACTGTCATTCACTCTACCCCCTGCCACCCAAACCCTAACAAACGCATCAGACTTGGCATGGGGGGCTTACTTGGCATTGCAGTGCTTTCAGGGCAAATGGAACCAGAGTCAAATGCACCTGCATATCAATCAGAAAGAAATGTTAGCTGTACAGAATGCTCTGACAGCCTTCAAGGACCACATTCTTCCAGGAGAATTATTGGTAAAGATGGACAACACCACTGTTATGTGGTACATAAACAAGCAGAGGGAACCCAGTCATACCCTCTCTGCAGACTAGCCATGGCTCTGTGGAACACAGCCTTGAGCTACCAAGTGCACCTACAAGCTCAATTCCTGCCAGGCAAGCTAAATACACTGGCAGACAACCTAAGCAGAAATCTCATGGACCCACACAAGTGGAAACTGGAACCAAAGATATTCAACATTTTGAGAAACAAATGGGGGAGCCCAGAGATAGACCTGTTTGCCTCCCCTCAGAACTACCAATTGGACAAATTATCCACAAGGGCTTCCCACAGACAAGCTTGGAAAGTGGATGCCCTGTCCTTCACCTGGAAAAACCTGTCAGTTTATGCCTTTCCCCCTCTCCTCTCCAAAGTGCTACTAAAGATCAAACAGGACAAGCCAAGAGCAATACTTATTGCACCAGACTGGCCACGCCAACAGTGGTGTACCCCCTACCGCGCAGTGTGTTACATCTGGAACCATAGCACCTGCCTCAGATCCCTGCCCTGCTGTTACCGGCAGGAGGGCTAGATTCTGCACCCACAGCTTCAAACCATGAACCTTGCAGCCTGGCTAATTACATGATCTCTCTGTTACCATACCTCAGTAAGCAATTGATGGATGTCATTCTGGAGGCAAGGAGGCCTAGTACTAGAAAATCCTATGCTGAAAAATGGAAAAGATTCTGTTCCTGGTGCAAACTCAGAGGATGGACACAACAGTGCCCAATTTACTGCACATTCTTCAATACTTAACTGAGATGCTTCACAAGGGCCTTTCCTTTTCTTCCATCAAAATCCATGCCTCTGCCTTTTCAGCTCATTATAATACAGAGCCACCCCTCTTCTCTCATCCATTGCTGAAGCAATTTCTCAGAGGGGCCAAAAACTTAAGACCACCCAGGAGAGCCCCTACTCCAACCTGGGACCTTAACTTTGTATTGGAAAAGCTCACTCTACTCCCCTTTGAGCCAGCTGCAAGTGCAGAGCTGAAATTCCTTTCTTGGAAAACAGCCTTCCTTCTAGCCATCACTTCAGCAAGAAGGGTGTCTGAATTACAGGCCCTCCTGGCAGTGGAGCCTTTCATCATCTTTCATGCGGACAGGGTGTCCCTCAAGACCAGTCCCTCCTTTATGCCCAAGGTGGTATCCAGTGTGGCCCTTAATCAGTCCATTCATCTGCCAACCTTCTTTTCTAATCCACAGACCAAAGGGGAACGAGTACTACACTCCTTGGACATGCGCAGACAACTTAGATTTTACTTGGACAGGACTAAGCCTCTCAGGAAATGTGAACAGCTGCTGGTTGTATTTGCTGCAGGGGCAGAGGGTAAGGCCATTTCAAAGCAAGCCATTTCTATGTGGATAGGCCACTGCATTCATTTCTGCTATAAGCACCATGAAAAACCTACCCCACAGGGGATAAGACCGCATTCCACCAGGGCTAAATCTACCTCTGCAGCCTTTCTCAGAGGTGTCCCTTCCAGGGGCATCCCAGAAGCTGCTACCTGGAGTTCTGTACATACCTTCACCAAGCATTACCACTTGCCAATTTTTTCAAAATCCAGAGCTGGTTTTGCCACTGCAGTCTTGCAGGGCCTTATAGCTGGTCCTAATGCTATCTAATTGCCTCCTCCCTTCCTTAGCTTTGGGAATCTACCCAAATGTAATGACTGCAACAGTGAAACACGAAGAACATAGAACAGTTGTGTACATTTACCATAAATGTAGATGTTCGAGTGTATTCACTGTTGCAGTCCTGGTTACCCTCCCGCCAGCCCGCTGACTTCTATTGACTATACCTCCATTCTTGTTTACTATGCTTAAAGCTTTCTGGTGTATTTGCTTTTTGTTGGAGGTGTAACCTTGCATATAATTGCTTCCCATTATGGGGGCACCTGACATCTGGGGCAAGAAAAACTGATGTAATGGCGTCGGCTGCATGCTTTTTACCCCTGACTACCTGATGTCATGGAAGATGAGACAGCAACTGACGCAGGACCCAAGACTTTGATAATCAGGCCGACTGAGGACTACCTGCAAGCAGATAACCCAAATGTAAAGACTGCAACAGTGAATACACTCTAACATCTACATTTAGTGCACACAACTGTACTTTCTCTTGAGTCCCTTAGGCACCTCTATAAAAGCATAGTGATGGATTCTGCAGTGGTATCTATGGAATCCTCCAAGGGAGCTAGTGGGCAAGCATCCAAGAATCCCTTGCCAAATGATAGAGAGAGCAGGTTGCTTGACTGGTTTTGGCAAGAAAACAAAATTTAGCCACCCTGGTCATGAGAGCACTTAACTGCCAGTTCCATATGCTAAAACACCTTGAGGCAGTACAGGAGCAAATTAAATCCAAGGCAGTAATTGGAGCCTCCAGAGGGATATTCAGGAGTTGTGTAATGTTACCCTTGGGTATCAGACTGTCACTCAAATGTGACTATGATGCATTAGATATAGGGCATCTGCTGCAGTGACCCTAACAATGAGACATTCCTGGCTGAGGACTCTGCCCCTTTCTGAGCAGGTTAATGCTGAACTGTTAGATTCACCCTTTGGTAAGGAGTTTCTGTTGAACTCCTAGTAGAAAAGGTGTGAGAGATACTGGATAAAAAAGGGAAAACAGTAAAATCTATTAAGGGGTTTTACCTATCTTCTACTCTCAGTTATAACATAAAATCTGATATTGTTAATACTCGTTCAGTCATTACATATGGGTATTGGTTCCGAGCTCGGAACCGAGCCGGCCATTTTCCAAGCTCGTGTCAGCTTCAAACTCTTGAGCTAAATTCTTACACACAATTCCCCTCTCCCTGTTACCTCAGATTTCGTTTGCCACGTTGCCATCTGGTTGTGTCAAGCTACTTCTCTTGAGCTAAGTACAGTCAATTGTTGTTTAATTGCTTTGCAAATTACTTTTCTGTCAGAAAAGTTGATATTTTATTGTCTCTTTCCCTATCGCATCTAGCGTTCATAATTTCCTCAGGTTTTTTCTGTCCTTTACTTACCCTTTTTACTGCGAGGTAGTTTTTCCTTACCATTGTTGGTAATCCCTTTCCTCTTCTTTTTCATACCTTCGGGTACTCTCTTGTACCATTGTTGGTATTTTCTATTTGTTAATATGGCAGATAAAAAGGGTAGTCCAGAGTTTAAGTATTGTTCTGATTGTGGACACAAACTGCCTACTTCTGATGCACACTCTTTATGTGTTTGTTTGGGAGCTTCCCATTTGTCTGTTGAACCACCTTGTACTATATGTGAAAACTTTTTTAATAAAACTTTGTTAGAAAGGAAAAATAAGCTAATACTGAAGGGACTTCTAAAATCTCCCTTTTCAGAGGCTATTTCTGGGGCAGAGGTATCAACCCATCCTAAAGCCCATAAGAAAATGGATGTTTCTACTAAGGCTAAATCCTTGCCTTCGTCCCTGGCTGGGGACTCTCACCAACCATAATCTAAAAAGGCTAAAATTTTGGCTCTGGAGCTCTCTGTCAGCCCCAGTGCCTTCAGTGCCCAGACCTTCGGCACCGAGGCCTTTGGCTCCATTAGTGATTTCAGCTCCGTCCTCTACTGCAGCCTTCTACATATCGGCACCAAGGAGCTCCTTGGTTCAGACCTTTACCACTGTACTGGCACTGACCATTCAGTCGGTGCAGACCTTGACTGCGTCGGCTCCAAGATCTTCCTCAGAACCGAGGCTGTTATTACTGACTCCAGTTTTGTCGGTACCAGTTTCGGCACCGACAACCACTTCGGCACCGATCCCTGCGTCCGTGAAGACAATGACATCGGCACCGATGACTTCTTCGGTGCAGACTACAGTAGTTCAGTCTTTCTCAGCACCGTTGTTCTCAGTGGGATCAGATGAGATGGGCACCGAGTCTGCCTCTTTTGTGGACAGGCCTGTTTCTCCCTCAGTCTCTGTGAGGTCCACTAGAAGTCTTTCTGAACATGATGTGTTGCGTCTTGTGGACCAGGCATTCTTGGCCAGAGGTATTCCACCCCCCAGGAACTATCCTTCCTTGGTAGGTGATCACCCATCTCCAAAGACACCTTCTTATTCCCCTAAGTGCTAAGGGCGCTAAGTCATAAAAGGTTGGACTGTTCATTGTCTTGGTGGTATAGTTACCTTCTTATTCTCCTCCTTCATTGCCTTTGAAGTCCATGAATGTAGTACAGTCTTCCCCTTCTGCAGTTCCCTTTATGGATCTCACTAAGGAACCGCAGTTGCCTTCATGGCAGGAAAGTTTTGCTATGACCCAGGATGTCAGCTGTGATACACATAGCTTGCTGCTCCACAGCCATCCAGGGACTCCGAGTCGGCAGGCTGAGCCACTTAGGGCAGGAGTGCCCCCTATCCTTCACCCTCTGAGGTATCCTTTGGCGATATCCTTGAAATCCTGAAACAGGTGACTGGCAGACCTCTAATCCGATCCCTGAGGAATCTGTGTTCCTGCAGGCTATTCGTGCCCGGCCCCCTACCTCCTGGGTTACTCCACCTGCTGATGAACTTGTCAAGTTCATTGTGAAGCGTGCTTGGAAGGCCCCAGATACTGTTGAAGCTATTCCCCGGAGGCCAGATAAGATCATGTCCCCTCCTGCTTCAGATCCCCACTGGTCCAAAGGTCTTCTGTAGATGCTTTGGTGGTGGCAGCCGCAACAAAAAAGGATCTGGCAGAAGAAGAAAGCCAGACTCTCCATCCACCTAACAGAGAGTCCCGGACCCTGGACAGAATAGGAAAGCGCACCTTTGCTTCAGTGACCTTTGCTATCAGATCCCTGAATTATATGGCACATTTTACCAGGCTTTAAAGGGATCTGGTTTCTGAGCTCTCTGAAACCTTGGCTGGTGCAGTGTCTGATGAGGTCCGTGACAAAGTGGCCTCCCAGCTGGCCACCATTGAGTCTGTATCTAACTCCTCTATGTGATTGATATCCCATGCATCAGAAGGAGCAGCTAGAGCGGCGGGTTCAGCTGCGGTCTTGAGACGACACACCTGGATGCGCTTGTGCAACTTCGCGGAACCTTTTAAGTCTTCCTTTCTTAATGCCCCTATTGAGCCCTCCTCGTTGTTTGAGCCCAAAGTTAAAAGCACACTGGCCAGATGTGAACAAGACGGTAAGACCCTTTCTGCCATAGGTGTCTGTTATTCTTCCCCTCAATGTGCTTTCTTCCGAAACCAAAAGAGTGGGAAGATATATGGTTCAAGAAATCTCAGGGTCCTTTCCGTGACACATAGGCTGAGTTCTCCCCCAGAGGCAGAGGGGGAAACTCACAGGGAAGGCGCTCCTTTCGGGGCAGAGGGGGACCGCGTAACCAGGGTTCCAGGGATTCTTTCCCTGGTCAATTCTACCAGCGCTCCTGAAGAGCAGCCCAACTCCTTTCCTCTGGAGGTGGTTGGGGGATGTTTCTCCTTGTACCCTTCTGCCTGGCTAACCATCACCACCGATTCTTGGGTACAAAGGATCATAACCAGAGGTGATCATATCCCCTTCGATCTTTGTCCCGTCCCTTCAAAAAACCTTCCCGACGTTCCACGCAGTCAAAGGGAAGAAGCAGCACTAGAGATAGAAAAGCTGCTAAGAAAGAGAGTCATCCAAATAGTCCTCCAGACCAGAGAGGATCTGGATTCTACTCAAGACTATTTTTGGTGCCAAAGAAAACCGGGGACTGGAGACCAATTTTGGATCTCAGTGTATTGAACAAGTTTGTGAGAGTACAAAAATTCTGGATGGTCACTATACAGTCTATCCTCCCGCTTTTGGAAAAAGACGATTGGATGTGCTCTATAGATCTTCAAGATGCGTACTACCACATAAAGGTGGACAGGCCTTCAAGAAGATTTCTGCACTTCCGTACGGGAGCCAGTCACTGCCAGTTCAGAGTACTGCCCTTCGGATTCTCTACAGCCCCCAGTGTGTTCACAAAGTGCATGGCAGTTGTCACAGCTCACTTGCAACTTCAAGGATTCCAAATGTTTCCGTACCTAGACGACTGACTCATTTCTGCCCCCACCAGACATCTACTGGACAAAGCCCTGGCATACTCTCTCCTCACTGCTCAAAGGCTAGGCATAACCATAAACTGGCAGAAATCCAATCTCACCCCATCTCAGTCGACAAAATTCATAGGGGTTATCTTGATCACAAAAAACTGCAGAGCTGCTATTCCAGAGCACAGAATTTTAAGGATAAAGCAACAACTAATTCCGATCCTTTCAAAGGAAAAATCCACGGCTCACTCGGTTCTACAGCTGTTGGGTTCCATGACAGCCTCCATCACCACTGTTCCCCTGGCCAGGTTTCACATGAGGCTTTTACAATGGCTACTGCTCTCCCAATGGTATCCTTTTCAGCATCCTCTTTCAGCCATGATTCCAGTAACCCACAGGTGCAAACAGGATTTAAATTGGTGGATGACACAGTCTCTCTCAATGGTCTCGCCCCTTTTCCCCCCAGCAACCCAAGGCCACAGTGACTACAGACGCCTCCCTGATGGGGGGGGGGGGGCTATGGTCGGGGACAGACAATCCAAGGCACTTGGTCCCAACCGGAGGTCCATCTGCATATAAATGTTCTAAAGTTGAGGGTGGTGCTTCTGGCATTGCAAGCAATCCATCCCCTGCTGCCGTCTGGGACAATTGTGATTCAATCAGACAGCATGGCGGTGGTCTGGTACATCAACAAGCAAGGTGGAACCAGATCTTACCCCCTTTTTCGAGAGGCCATGAGGATATGGCAATGGGCGATGGCTACCAACCATTTCCTTCTAGCAACGCACATTCCCTGGAATTCAAACGTGATAGCAGACAGACTCAGCAGGTGTGTTCTGCAACCTCACGAGTGGTTCCTGAATCCCTTGATAGCGGCAGAGATCTTCCACCGCTGGGGCCGTCCTTGCTGCGACCTCTTTGCATTCCCTGCCAACTGCAAATGCAGCAACTACTTCGCCCTGATTCCCCCTCCGGGACAGTCACCCAGGGACGCTCTAGTCCACGATTGGCCTTCGGGTCTTCTCTACGCATTTCCGACCTTTCCTCTCATTCCCCAGTATCTGAAGAAAGCCCAGCATTTGAAGAGCAAGGTAATCCTCATAGCACCATATTGGCCACAACAGATTTGGTTCCCATTCCTTTGGCCTCACCTACTAGATCTATCATGGATCTTCCATCCAATCCCGGAGTTGATCTCACACCCACAGAACCTGATTCATCCCAGCCTGAACAGCCTGAAGCTAACGGCTTGGCTACTGCAATTCCCTTGTTTGCCAGGCAGAATGATCTTTCTTTACCAGTACGTGATATTCTCATTGCTTCTCATAATTCCTCCACTAGAATTACTTATCTGAGCAAGTGGAAAAGATTTACCTGTTGGCTGAAAGATAAACAAATAGACCCCTTTTCAGCACCAGTGTCAATAATACTAGACTATCTGGCCGACCTGTTTCAATCAGGTCTGCCGGCCTCTACCTTTAAAGTTCATTTGGCTGCAATTTCTAATTTTCATGAGGGTGTCCAAGATTTCCTCTCTTATGTCCCATAAATTGTGCAAGACCTTCATAAAAGGTGTGAATCATCTGAAGCTACCTTTTAAAGAACCTATTCAACCATGGAATATATCATTAGTTCTACAAGCTCTGACAGTGGCACCTTTTGAACCAGCCTCTTCTTGCGACCTCAAGTATTTGTCATAGAAAACCTTGTTTTTGGTCGCTATTACTTCTGCCAGACATATTTCTGAAGTTCAAGTTTTATGTATCAAGAGTCCATACTTGATTTTTCATAGAGATAGAGTGTCTCTGAGAACTAATCTGTCATTTCTGCCTAAAGTGATCTCTGAAATGTCCATTTAATCAAACCATTGAATTGCCAGTTTTCTTTCCCAACCATTCAAACAGAGGAGAGTATTGACTACATACCCTTGATATACACAGGCAAATCCATTTTTACCTAAACAGGACTAAACCCTTTCGTAAATCTGACCAGTTATTTTTGGCCTTTTCTGGACCTAGATTAGGATCGGCTGTTGCTAAGGTCACATTAGCTAAATGGTTGAAGGACTGTGTGACCTTTATTTACACACAACGTAATATCTCATTGCCTACTGCCATGAAAGCTCATTCAACAAGGTCGGTGGTATCTTCTGCTGTCTTCCATGCCAGAGCTTCTTTACATGACATCTGTGCAGCTGCAACTTGGGCTACATTTCATACCTTCATCAGTCATTACAAATTGGATTTGGCCTCCAGGGGAAGAGCATCTTTTGGTTCTATGGTGCTCAGGAATGCCCTTCCATGAGAGCCTCCCAGGAATAGAGGTAGCTGGGGACTCTGTCCCATACTTAAGGAATGAACGAGGATTAACAATATCAGATAAAGAAGTTATGTCTTACCATAACGTTCCATCTATATTGTTGATTCTCGTTCAGTCATTACGACCCTCCCTCCTTCCCCCTCCTGTGGTTTCTAGTGGATCTCATCATTCAGTTCTCTTCAGGTTATTTGACCAGACGTAGCCTCTACCTTCTTTAACTTGCAAACTCAATCTGAGGTAACAGGGAGAGGGAAATTGTGGGTAAGAGTTTAGCTCGAGAGTTTGAAGTTGACGCAAGCTTGGAAAATGGCCAGCTCGGAACCGATACCCATACGTAATGACTGAACGAGGATCAACAATACAGATGGAATGTTATGGTAAGACATAACTTCTTTTTATCTTAGCAAATCCTGGCCCTTCCACCAAAACATGAAAAAAAGCAGAAATAACCAAAACAACAACTAGCACCACAGGAAAATAAATGTTCTTGAGCACGGAATGAAAAAATAAAGTCAAATAATATAACAAGCTCAAGAATAACCACACACAGACGACTGTAGTCAGCATACAAATATCTGTTCAAACCAAGCATAAATGATGTATATAATCCATAAGAGTAAGCAACTGCTGAAAGCTCTTGAAAAATAATTCTTCTATTATAAAACAAATATCCGGTAAGCGCTTTCACCAAGGTGGCTTCTTCAAACCTTGAGAATACAAACTAATTCAACACACACCTTTATATATGTGTGTAGACTTTATCAATTAATGACATCATAATTAATTGATATGCAAACTCAACAGATAATTAATAGGTTCATAGGTTCAAACTAGGCTATATGCCCTAAGGCATTTACAAGCCTAGCCAGAGTGTCTTTGGCTTTCGCCACCCTCTGAACTGATTTTACTGTGCCCTTTTTAAGGTTAGTTTACTGTGCCTCTGTCTAGTAGTGACACTGAAGTAATCCCCGGGGTAAACCTACGATCTCCCATCCACTCATCAAGATTCCTCTTGAAAAGAGTCAGTGAAGGGCTCTGCCTAACATGGACTGGGATTCTATTCCAGAGCGAAGGGAGCCTCTGGGTTATGAATCTGTCCCTCCAGCATGTCCTATTTATTTCTGTGCTGAGATTCATGTCCCTTGAGCGCATAGCTCTAAGGGATTTGGATTTTCTGAGGTGGAGCATGCTCATTAATTCCGGGTTGGACATGGCTTTGTACTTCTGGCATAGATCGTCTCTAAGTAGGTGGTATGCAACTTGAGTAGAGCTGGAGTTTCTTTAACCGAGCAGCATATGGCATCTGTTTGAGTCCCATGATCCTCTTTGTGAGGTACTTTTGGGGTCTTTCTAGTTGCTGCAGGTGTTGGGTAAGGTACATCCCAAATGGGGTATTGTATTCAATTATGGGCCTGATGAGGGATGCATAAAGGGGCACAATGACCTCCCTTGATCTAGATGTGAATCCTTTCATGATAAGGTGGGCTATATAGAAGGTCTTTCTAACCACTTTGGCAATGTGGTTGTCAAAGGAGAGATTACTGTCAACTTGGGTCCCCAGGTCCCTAATTACTTCTTCTGTACTTAATGGATTCCTGCCTATGTGGTACTTTGTGGGCACTTTGTTTTTGCCAAAGGATATGACTATACACTTTTTAGCGTTTAGCTTTAGGCCATGGCTCTGGCACCAGTTATCTGTCTCTATGAGACCCTTTTGGAGGATGCTTGTGTCAGCTGGAAAGTCAATTATGGCACCCAGTTTGCAGTCATCTGCGAACTTGGTCAGCCACAGTCCTCCCGTGTTAGCCTGAACCTCAGAAAAATATATACCGAACAAGAGAGGTCCCACGACTGATCCTTGTGGGATGCCACTTGTAACTGGTTTAGAGTCTGACATGACTCCAGCAATTCTGACTGTGGGTTCTGTCCTTGAGCCAGTTTGCAACCCATCTTATGACATAGGGGTTTATATTTAAGCTGGAGAGCTTATCTATGATGCCCGAGTGGGGTATTGTGTCGAAGGCTTTTGCGAGGTCCAGGTAGGCTGTGTGGAATACCTTCCCCTCATCAATGGCCTTCGTGACTGTTTCAAAGAAATCAACCAGGTTTAAGAGGCAGGATTTGCCCTTAACAAAGCCAAATTGGGTAGGATCCAGTGTCTGTAGGTCCCCAATGTCTTTGTTTATGAGTTCCATGATGATCCTCTTCATAGCTTTGCAGACCAGGCTAGTCAGGCTTATGGGGCAATAGTTTCCAGGGTCCGTAGAGGCACCACCTTTGTGGAGTGGGACCACTGTTGCTGTACGCCATTCTTTGGGTACATATCCTGTAGTAAGGCTGAGATTGAACAGCAGCTTTATGTGGGGGTTTAGCTCTTCTTGGAGTTCATGTAGAACGCAGCCCGGGACACCGTCTGGTCCCATTGATGCTGTGTTTTTTGCTTTGGAGAGGGCGGCTCTCACCTGAGCATCTGAGATGTCAGGGAGGCAGCACTCTGCTGGGATAGATATTTGCTCTTTAGTGGGGGGAGAAGTTTGCACTGAACCTGTCTGCCTGGATGTTGGCAATGTCTGTGGGTTCAGTGTATTTTTTGTCATTTTGGACCAACTCTGAGCATATCTGGGAGTTGCCACCCAGGTTGCTAACATAACTAAAGAAGGCCTTGTGATTATCTTTAGTGTCCTGTGCAATTTTTCTCTCGAAGCTGGCCTTGGATGATTTTATGAGGGATCGTAGTTTTTTGTTAGTACCGATCAGAAATACCTTCCCTTTTAGAGATTTTTCTCTATCATGTAGTAGCTTCCTCCTGTTGTACAGCTTATTTATGGCTGAGGTCCACCAGGCAGGACGCCTGCCTTTGGAAGATTGGGTCTTGGTTTTGTTTGGGATAGCATGATCCATGCATTCCTGAAGGTGTCCATAGAATGCATTTATAAAGGATTCTGCAGTTTGAGCCGTAGTTTCCACTGGCCCGGGGGCCTTGAAGGATTCCACCTTGGTTTTGAGAAGTTTTTCACTGTGGTTTTCTGGGCTGTGGGTGGGATCGGGATGTGGATATCCAGTGAGATTAATTTATGGTACGATCTTACCAATGAGGTGAATACCTCTGGTATGGAGCATAGAGTCTCCATGTTGGTGATGACCAGGTCCTGCATGTTATCCCCTCTTGTGGGGGTGGTGACTAGTTGTTCCACAGCATTTGAGTTTATAAATTCTAGGAACCTTTGGGCTAGGGTGTTGGGGCTTGAGTAATGCTCCCAGTCAATGTTTGGGTAGTTGAAGTCACCCAATATAATGGTGTTTGGAGAGACCTTCATATTCACCAGTGTTCTCAGGATGGCCGAGTGGGATTCCTGATTTTGAGAGGGTGGTCTGTAGCATGCTACAAACTGAAAGGCAGTTTTGCCCACTGTTAGCTGCACATGGATGGTCTCCGATGCTTTGTGCAATGCCACTAACCTGGAGGTGTGGGTATCTTTGATGAATATGGATACTCCCCCTCCTTTTGTGGTTCAGTCCGAGTTTTAGGGCCGAAAAGCATGGTATGAGATATAACCTGGTAGTGCTGGGGTTCTCTCAGGAGCCTTGAACCAGGTTTCTGTCACTGCACAGATATCGATGTTCTCCATACTGAGGAGGGCTTTGAGTGCGTGCATCTTGAGGTTTAGACTTCTGGCGTTGAGCAGCATTACCCTTAGTTTCTTTTTCCTTGTGTTGTCTATAGAGGCGGGTTTGTCTTTTGAGCCTTGCCTAAAAAAGGCATTATGGGGGTGGCAAGAGCCTTTGCCAATATCCGAAAGCCCAGGGGTGACAGGTGCAAGCCGTCCCTAGCAAAGCAGTGTGGCTTGTCGAGCATGCCATCCCAGGCTGACAAACACTGGATCCCCTGTGAATGACACCAAAACTTTAGCCAATTGTTAAAATTAATCATTTTGTCTTTATACTGTGGCATCATTCTTGGTGAGGGTAATATGCTGCTTAAGGTCAGAGTCAGACTGGCCTGGGCTACATGATCAGAGAGCTCCTCTGTCTCTTTTCATGTAGTCCACGGAGGTACATCTCAGGTCATTCACAGCAGCATGAACAATGACCGAGTCATATTTGTACTTGCTTTGGAGTGACCTGAGTGCTTGTGTTATGTGGCGGATCCTAGCGCCTGACAGGCAGCTCACCGTGACCTTCTACTTGTTCAGCCTGGTGAGCAGGACGTCAGTGTGTCTGACAATAGAGTCACCTATTACAAGTGTATCAGGTGTGTTGTTTAGCCTTAAGGGCTGTGATTGGCACACTGACTTTGTGAGCTGTGTGTTGCACATGTTTTGTTTTGGGGTAGCCGTTGCTTGGATGTCTGCTTTGGAGGTCTCTGTTGCTTAGGCAGATTTTTATTTAGAGCCTCCGAGTATGTTTTTGTGTGTTTATGTGTTTGGTTTGCTGTTGTGTTAGGACTATGTGAGACTGGATTTGTGGTGTTTGAGGTTACCTTCTCCTCCTGACTGGTTATGCCAGTACTGAGTTGAGAGAGCTTAGCCTCCAGTTTGGCTATATGGATGCATCTCTCACATATATTTGAACTTGTTGGGAGGAGGAGAGGGTTGTCTGTGTACATGAGGCAGTTGTAACATTGCCTCAAGATTCCCAGATTCACCAACTGGACTGGAAAGGAAACCAGCAACTGACCTTTGGACATTCTAGAATAGTATAGGGAACTCCTTTATGACTGAATCAGGAAGGACCAATAGGGGACAAGGTACTCAAAGGGAGTATATGAGGATGTAGTGCTTTTAGTTATTAGTGCTAACTTATAAAATTGCTTATATGAGCTAGTGTAGGGCTTTAGATTGAGAATAGGGTGTTCAATTTGAGAGATAGAGCAGTTCTAAGGGAAAAAGTGAAGAGTTGACTTTGTGGAGCCGGGAATGGTTTAAACCCAATTAAGCGGCGCTGCACTATGCGCAGAATCACACAAAACCGCGCTAAAGCGGGTTTTTTATACAGGGGACTTGAAAGAGCTAGAAATTAGCCCAAAACGGCTAATAGACTACAAGATTCTGTGCTGAGATCACTCCTCCAGGGACAGATAGGCTGCTCAAAGCTCCCCACTCCCACTGGTGAACAAAGAAGCTTCCTTCTATCCAAGTAAGGAAATGGGCAACACAGGAACTATACTAAAGTCCAGAATACAGCAATGCCTGTATTAGGGACTATTCTAGGTCAGGAAAGGCGGGAAACAAGGATATTTTTTTTGTTTTTTTTTTTTTTAAAGCACAAACAGTAGAAAAAGTACAGTAATTGCTTAACACAGGCTAGCGCACTTGATTGAGCAGCCTCAACTGATAAAATTCAACAAACGACAAACTTTAAAGTGCAGGTCAAAATACTTTAGCAAAAACAAGCTTAATATGCAGAAACAACAGTTTTAACTCGCTTTCGTCGAGAGAAGACGCTTGCAAAGTTAATAGCAGAAAAACATACTTAAATCAGTTGGTAGTCGCTCTTTTTCGTCTCTCTGCTGCTAGCACCACTCTGCAGGACCACGAGGAGCTTTTGCTGAGTTGGAGCTTAAGCAAAAACATTTCATATCATTTCATAAGTTCATATTGAATAAGAACTAAAGATATACATATATTTTATACCAAAAAGGCCAACTTTTAAAGACATATATATATATATATATATGTATGTATGTATGTGTATAATATATATATATATATATATATATATATATATATATATATATATATATATATATATATATATATATATATAAAATGTCAATATGCATATGTATAACAAAACAGTAAAATCCATGATTAAAAATGTATTAATGTAAACATTATTAGAATTACTTAAAAATAAACCTCCTATTTTTAAGAACTGGTTTAATGGAAATCTTTTCATTGAGGCCAGGGTGAATATGTGCTTGAAATCTAATTATTATAGGAGGTTTCTTTTTAAGTAATTCTAATGTTTACTTTAATACATTTTTAATGATGGATTTTATTGTTTTGTTATATATATATTGTTTTGTTATATATATGTATATTGTCATTTTAGATATGTCTTTAAAAGTTGGCCTTTTTGGTATAAAATATATGTATATCTTTAATTCTTATTCAGTATGAACTTATGAAATGACATGAAATGTTTTTGCTTAAGCATGCAACACTATTAAATATTTGTTGAGTTTGCATATTAATTAATTATGATGTCATTAATTGATAAAGTCTACACACATATATAAAGGTGTGTGTTGAATTAATTTGTATTCTCAAGGTTTGAAGAAGCCACCTTGGCGAAAGCGCTTACTGGATATTTGTTTTATAATAGAAGAATTATTTTTTAAGAGCTTTCAGCAGTTGCTTACTCTTATGGATTATATACATTGTTTATGCTTGGTCTGAACAGATATTTGTATGCTGACTACAGTCCTCTGCGTGTGGTTGTTCTTGAGCTTGTTATATTTGACTTTATGAAAAAAAGCAAACAACCTAAGGGAGAAGGGCCAGACACCAAAGGATTTGGCAAACAGAGCACCATTCCAGACCCAGGGAACTCAAGAAATCTGACGCTCCTAGGGAGCAGCTGTGACTACAGCCAGCTCCTCCCTTCCATTCCCCTCAAATCCCACCCAAACACATCCCCTTCCATAACTCAAGACAAATGAATTTCTGTCATTAAGATGGGTTATTCTCTCCATTTTTGGAAAACTCCACTCCACTTTCTAGATATCTGTCCCACTCCAAAACAGCAAGGAAAGTTTATTCCTCCCCTTCTACAAAACCTGTTAGTTCAAGATCCATCCAAAAAATGTCTTCAGGAGAAGCAAGCACAGAGCTCTACTCATCTCTTCTTAGTTCTCCAAAAGCAAGTTACATGGATACCCATCCTGAATCTTTCAAGTTTCTATTAGTACTAACATTTAAAATGCTGATTCCTCAAGGACTTCTGCCCCTTATCTTCCCAGGAGCATAGATGGTGACTCTAGACTTAAAGAATGTCTATCTTCATGTTTCTGTTTTACATGAGCATAGCAAATTCCTACATTTCCAGGCAGGGAGAATACATTACTAGTTTTATGCCTTATCTTTTGGCTTATCTTCTGCACCAAATATCTGTCAACAGTCATTGATTTTTTGCAGGATATGAGAGGTCCACATTTACCCTTTTTTGGACAATTGTCTGATCCAGGCCACAGCACTTTCAGGATTTCTGACAGATATGCAGATCCCCATGGATTGCTTTCAGATGGGTATGACTTAACCCTCACTGTCCAGAAATCTCAACTGTCCCCCAACAACAAGCTGTCTTTCCTCTCAACAATATCTCGAGAACCTAGGCAGCAAACAGGCCATTGCTGCAAGGGAATTTCTGTGGATCCTGGTCTACATGGCTTCTTACATTCTAATGATCTCATTAGCAAAGCTGCACATGAGAAAGTTTTGATGGTTCCTAAAGATTTGTTGGTCGCAGAACCAGCAGTCCCTAAACACCTGTCCCTCTCCTTCAGTGTTTAACAGAAAGAAATTCAGTAGTGGGAGAGAATCCGGAACAATCCTGGGGTACACTTCCAGCTGCCAGAAACAGAGCAGATCCTAACAGCAGACATCTCAGACCAGACCTTGGGAGATTATCTAGGACAATTTAGTGTCCAAGGGACTTGAGACAGGCATCAGAGAAATCAGCACATCAGTTTAAAGGAGATTATTGCAGTTATTCTGACATTAAAAGCCTTTCAAGAAAAACTGACAGCTAGACCTATAAAGATTCTGACAGATACCACATGTCGCACTCTTCGTTTTACATAAAGAAACAGAAAACCCATTCCTGTGCCCTCTGCTGGCTAGCGTGGCTCATGGCACAATAACTAGAGGTCATGTCCATAGCTTCCTACATACCAAGTCAGGACAGTCTTCATGTATACTTCAAAATATATCAAAGTACAGAAGCGTCAAAACAAAAAAAATTGATCCAGAAGGATCAGAACACAAAACATTGAAAAGAAAATCCCAAAACTCATGATGTTATGATGGTCTTATTTCGCCTTCATTCTTACTGTTTGGGTTCGGAGCCAATCCTCTGCTCCGACTCGGCCTTATACTATAGCTCGAAGTCTTTCACCTGGCTTATGGCTGAACACCTATCCCATCATGCAGTGTGTGATTCCCCAGATCTTGTTTGCTGCTTAACAGGATCAGAGGTGCTTCATCTTGGCCATGGCTAAGTTTTTGGAAATTTTATATATTTCGTATTTTTCTTAACTGTTATTGTTCTTTAGTTAGATGTAGCTGTTTTATATAGATAGTTTTTCTTTCTGGTGTTGCGTGTGCTGTTTACACGGTATATTACCACGATTGCTGCTTAGCTGGCCGTCACCTTTAGTCGCAGGCCTATATTCTTCCCTATCCCGTCATAAAATCTTTAGTGGATCCTTTATCTAGTGTGTGCCTTTTTCTTATTAGCAATACTTGGCTCATTTAAGTTAGAGGGCCAAGTGCCCGTTTAAATTAGAGGGCATAGCTAATCTTTCTTTAACTAAATATTTCTTTCTTTAGTAGCCATGCTAGGCCCGTTTAAGTTAGAGGGCCTAGTGCCTGTTTAAGTTAGAGGGCAGAACTAAACTAGTGGGCAAGGGCCTGTGCCAAGAACAAGGGTCTTCCCTTTATCCTCCGCACTACTGGGCAGACCATCACCACCGACGCCTCAGACATTGCTTAGGGCACTCACCTAGCAGGCAGGTGAACCCAAGGTCTTTGGGATGTCCAGCACCTTCCCTTACACATCTACCAGAAGGAAATGATGGCAGTACAAAAGGCTCTGATATCTGTCAAACCTCATCTCAGGCCAGGGGGTTCTCCTTATCAAAACAGACAGCACCACAGTAATGTAGTACATCAACAAACAGAGAGGGACCCAATCTTGCCCTCTGTGCAGGCTAGCAATGAACCTCTGGCTGACAGCCTCCTCCATGGGATTACACATAATAGCCCAGTACCTACCAGGGATCAACAACACCCTGGCAGACAACTTAAGCAGAAACTTTCTGGACCCGCAGAAATGGCAGATCCACAGAAAAATCTTTTTGCAAGTCACTCAGGAGTGTGAACTCCAGAGGTGGATTTCTTTGCTTCGCACCTCAACCACCAGCTAGAAAAATTCTGTACCAGGGAGTATCACCACCCAGCGTGGGAGGTGGTTGCCGTGACCTTCCCCGGAACTCCTTTGTGTAAGTATTCCCTCCTCTGCCTCTTATTCCCAGGATACTGATCAAGATAAGGGAGGAGAGACCAAAGGCCATCCTCATTGCTCCAGATTGGCCCAGACAGCATTGGTACCCCATACTGCGCAGCCTGACATCACAGCCTGTCAGGCAGCTATACCTGATCTCAGACCTCTTGACTCAGATGGGGGGGGGGGGTGCTGCACCCAGACTTGCAGACTCTCAAATTGTCAGCATAGCTAACACTCTAAAAGCAAATAAAAAGGGGCCCTGTTAAGCAAACAGGTCCTAGACATTATCACAGAGGCCAGAGGGCCTAAGACCAGAAAATCTTACACAAGGAAATGGAACAGATTCTGCTCGTGGAGCCATTTCAGAGGGGGGCGGTTCCTCAAAACTTTCTGCCCCTCTTATCCTGCAATATCTAGTGGAGTTACTCAGTAGTGGCCTCTCCTCTTCTATTAAAATCCACGCCTCAGCCATTTCAGCTCATTTCAATACAGACCAGCCCCTGTTCTCACATCCTTTGATTAAACAATTCCTCAGAGTGTTTTCTAATATCAGACCTCCCAGAAGGCCACCCACGCCAGCCCTGGGACCTGAAGTACATTTTGGAAAAACTAACCTTACCACCCTTCGAACCTGTTGCTTCAGCAGAACTGAAATACCTCTCCTGGAAGACTGCTTTCCTACTAGCTATCACCTCAGCCAGAAGGGTTTCAGAACTTCAGTCACTGATGGCCATTGAGCCCTTCCATCATTTTTCATGCAGGCAGGGTCTCCCTGAGGATTAACCCCTCCTTTATGTCCTAGGTGGTATCTAATTTGACTCTCAAATAGTCCATACATCTACCCACCTTCTTCCCTAACCCTCAGAACAAGGGGGAAAGAATTCTGCACTCACTAGACTTGCACAGACAGCTCAGATACTACCTGGGCCGTACTAAACCCTTCAGGAAAACAGGCAACTTCCTGTCAGCTTTGCCCCAGTGGCAGAGGGGAAACCCATTTCCAAACAAGCCATTTCCAAATGGGTATCACATTGTATCCATTTCTGCTACAGATTACATGGGAAACCACCCCCTAAGTCTATTCATACCCATTCCACTAGGGTAGGCTTCACTTCCACAGCATTCCTCAGAGACTTCCCGCCAGGGACATCTTGGAAGCTGCCACCTGGACTTCTGTCCATACCTTTACAAATCATTACAACCTACCTCTTTTCTCTAAGGCTAGGGCAGGGTTTGCCTTTGCAGTTCTGCAGGGCATGCTTACCCATGCCTACGTCTCTAATCCTTCCACCCCTCTCCTCAGCTTTGGGAATCCTCCCACAGGTGAGGACTGCAACAGTGAAATACGAAGAACATAGTACAGTTGTGTACACTTACCATAAATGTAGATGTTCAAGTGTATTCACTGTTGCAGTCCTGGTTTCCCTCCCTCCTTCCTCCTTATATCATCTTTCCTTAGGATGACATAAGCTTCTTATGGTGGCTTTTAGCCACCAGGACCACTTTACCATATTTCCTTGGGCTTCTCACTGGTTAGGGTAAGAAAAAAACTGATGTAATGGCATCAGCTGCCTTGCTTTATAGCACTGAATACCTGACATCAGTCAACAAGCGACAGCAGCCAACGCAGAAAAACAGTGGCTCTAGTATTCAGGCCGGCCAAGGGCTACCACAGCAGGGATAACCCACAGGTGATGACTGCAACAGTGAATACACTCGAACATCTACATTTGTGGTAAGTGCACACAGCTGTACTTTTGTGATTTCAATTTATAGTGTTTTTTTGTAGTCTGTGCTTCCTTCTCATAATGTCTAAGGAAAGTAGAGAGAAGTAACCAAAGCCGTCTGGCTTTAAAAAGTGTCAAAAATGTTCACAGAAAATGTCTTTAACTGATGGTCATAGCATTTGTGTTTATTGCTTAGGTGCCATTCTCCTTCAAGAGTCATGTACCTTCTGTCAATCTTTCAGTTCACGAGTACTGCAAGAGAGAAAGAATAAATTAATAGTCATAGGGCTACTGAAAACTCCATTCTCTAAAGCTTTAGAAAGTCAGAGTACCTCCTATAAGCCTAAGTCTCCTTCTCCAAAAAGTGACAAACCTTCCAAGAGACCTTCTTCTTCTTCTTCTTCCTTATCTGTTCATTCAGAACCACCAGAGAAAATATCAAAAATTTCTTCAGAAAAATCAATCTCCTCAGCTCCACAGGATTCAGAACTGAGAGAGATATTGGAATTGGACAAGTGAAGTCCTTCGACTCCACAGCGTTTGGAGCCAGTCAACTGAATTATTACAGGTCTCCCCTACCTTAAGATCTCCCATATTGGAGAGATCTCATTCACTTACCCTTTCCTCCATGTCCTCTAGAAGCCTATCGGATGATGACGTGGATAGGGTGGTGCGTAGACTACTGAAGTCGCCGGTGCTGTCTAAATTATTTTTGGCTCTGACCCAGCCAGTTCCGGAGCCAACTAAGACTCTCTCATCTACGTCGATTCCTCCTCAGATCCAAGCTGGATCTTTGGAGCCAGAATGCCAGGTACCGTTTGCTGTATATTCTTTGGTCCCAAAACCCTTCCAGGAGATTTTGGAACTGTTGTCTGCTCCGACACCCTACATGCCTTCCGGGGTGTCTAGGAGCCGAAGCTCTCTGGTCGGTTCTGGGGGGGGTGCTCAGACCAGAGTCTCTTCGGTACCGAGCTTACCTCTCAAGGCATCAGCACAGGTGACCTTGGCTCCTACATCGGGCTCGGAGCCGGTTCCTTCTACTTTGGAACTGTGGGCATCCTCGAGCCAGGGGCACCTGCTTTCGAGCTGATGAGGAGTGTGCTGTCCTCACCTATAGCTGTATACAAGGGTACTGGTAGTCTTCCCCCCCTAAGGCACCGGCTTCTGTCTCGGCACCACCCCATCCTCAGGTCAGCGGAGATTCAGGGCCTCAGGGAGCCCCATTGGGTGAATCAGACTCTCCCGAACCTCCCCCGAATACCCTTCTGAGGAGGCTCCTCAGAAGAGAACATGCAAGAGAAAGCATCTGGACTCACCAGATGAGTCAAGTCACCTCAGACACTGACCTCAAGGAGTCAGAAGGGTTCCCACGGTCGCCCTCTAAAGATATCACTTTTGCAGATATCTTGGAAATCCTGAAACAGAGAGGCAGCTGGAAGCCCATCAACCCTTCTGATTAGGAGTTGGTGTACCTGAAGGCCTTCAGATCTCAACCTTTAGCCTTCTGGGTGTCTCTGCCTTTTGATGAACTAATGGAATTGGTTAGTCAAAAGGCGTGGGAGTCACCAGACACAACGGAACCAGTCCCTCTGAGGCCAAACGGACAAAGACTTTCTTACTAAAGGTGTCCCTGTAGATGCTGTGGTGGTGGCAGTAGCCACCAAGAAGGAACTCTGTGAAATGTCCTCATCTGTCCATCCACTGAACAAGGAGTCTCGAACGATGGACAGATATGGGAAGTGTATTTTCTCATCACCGACTTTTACCCTTAGATCGCTGAACTACATTATGCACTTCACTAGGCTACAAAGAGATCTCCTGAAGGAGTTAGGAGCTAGTCTCCAAGGTTCACTAGCTGCAGGGGTTTCAGACAAAGTTACCTCTCAGCTGTCCACCTTAAATTCCATAGTTAACTCCTCAATGAGGTTGATCTCCTATGCAGCGGATGGACCGAGCAGGGCAGCGGGTTCAGTGCGTTTCCCTAAGGAGACACTCCTGAATGCACTTGTGTAACTTTGCAGAACCTTTCAAGTGTACCTTTGTCAATGTCACTTTCGATGGTTCCTCATTCTTTGGACCAAAAGTCAAAGACACCCTCACCAGATGCGAGCAGGAAGGAAAAACTCTCTCTGCCATTGGAGTACGTTTTTCTGCATCTTCCAGACCCTATCCTAAGGATCAGAAGGGTGGGAAAATGTTCAAAATATCCCACGGAGTTTTTCAGAATGCATGAGGTGAATCGTTACCCGAGGCAGAGGGGGAGGCAATAATGGTGGATGCCCTCAAGGTAGAGGGGGTCTGCAAAACCAGGGTGACCATGATTCCTTTCGCGGCTGACCCTTCCAGTGCTCCTGAAAGGAGGCCTGTCTGTCCTACTCTGGAGGCAGTCGGGGGGTGTGGTTATCTTTGTACCCAGAAGCCTGGTGGGTACAAAGTATAATATCCAGAGGTTATTCTATTCCCTTTTGCCTTCCTGTCCCGCAAATCAGAAGAATCCCGGACATTCCACCCAGTCAGAGAGAACAAGCAACTATAGAGATTCAAAAGTTGCTAGACAAGAGTCATCCAAGAAGTCCCCACAGACCAAATAGGATTTGTAAATTACTCAAGATTCTTTTAGTGCCGAAAAGAACAGAAGACTGGAGACCCATGTTGGATCTCAGCAAACTAATGAAATCAGTAAAGAAGTCCAAGTTCCAAATGGTGACACTACAGTCAATTCTTCCCTTTTTAGGGAAAGACTATGGGTTGTGCTCAATAGACCTCCAAGATGCGTGCTACCACATAAAAATGGACAGACCATCAAGGAATCACTTAAGCTTCCATCTGGGAACCAGTCATTACCAATTCTGAGCTCTGCCCTTTGGTCTCGCTACAGCCCCCAGAGTGTTCACTAAATGCATGGCAGTAGCTATGGCTCACCTGAGGTGGCTAGGAATCCAGGTGTTTCCGTACCTAGACGACTGGCTCCTGACTGCCACCACCAAGCATCTACTACAACAGTCAAGAGACCAAACCTTACTAATTTGTTCTCAATTAGGGATAACAATAAATTTAGGGATGTCTACCTTGCTGCCATGTCAGCATATTACCTTCATAGGAGCAGAATTAGACACTGTCTCTATGATGGCAAAGTTACCCACAGAAAGAATTCTTATACTCTGACAACAGATTACCAATCTCCTGCCAAAGACAAAAGTAACAGTGAAAACAGTCCTGAAAGTCCTAGGAACAATGGCAGCAACAATAACCCTAGTCCCGTTAGCCAAGATGCACATGAGAATTCATCAGTGGCTCGTGTTTTCTCAGTGGTCCTTACAAGAACTTCCCATGTCTCACCAGATCAGAATTACAGAGTCATGCAAGAAAGATCTAAGATGGTAGCTCCTTTCCAGTCATGTCCCGTTAGGTCGACCCTTTACCCTACAACAGCCTCTGACTATAGTGACCACGGACGCCTCCCAGATAGGGTGGGGGGGCATTATCTGGGGAGCACGGTCCAAGGCACATAGCAGGAACATGAGACCCATTTGCACATCAATGCTCTAGAGATGAGAGCAGTGCTCTTGGCATTGCAAACCCTTCAGGACTGTCTTCCACGACGAACAATTGCAATTCAGTCAGACAGTATGTCGGTGGTTTGGTACATAAACAAGCAAGGAGGAACAAAGTCTTACCCCCTTTGCCGAGAGGCTGCCAGAGTATGGCAATGGGCGATCTCTTCCAAACTCTTTCTGATAGCAAAGCACATCCCAGGGAAGTCCAATGTGATAGCGGACAGGCTGAGCAGAGCAATATTGATGCCTCACGAGTGGTCCCTAAAGAAAGAGATAGCGGAAAGGATATTCCAAAAATGGGGCCAACCTTGCTGCAACCTTGCCACTTCCACAAATGCCAAATGCAGCAGCTGCTTTGCCCTGATCCCTCCTCGAGGGGAGTCACCAATGGATGCAGTTGTCCATGATTGGCCCTCAGGACTACTTTATACATTTCCCCCAATACCCAAAGTCATTCAGAAAGCCTACTCGTTGGGAAGCAGGATAATTCTCATCGCTCCGTACTGGCCTCTTCAGATTTGGTTTCCCTTCCTCTGGCCTCACCTTCAAGAGGAACCGTGGACTCTGGACCCAGTTCCAGACCTTCTGACTCGTATGTCAGGAATGCTCCATCCCTCCCTCCAAACCCTTAATTTGACAGTATGGCTGCTCCAGTTCTCAACTTGGTCAGGCTTCACAATTTTATGCCAGTAGTTAAACACATATTCTACTAAATGGAAATGGTTCTCATACTGGGCACAAAGTAAAAACATCGACCCCTTTTCTGCCCCGATCACTTCTGTTCTTGAGTTCCTGTTAGAGCTTTTTCAACAAGGTTCAGCGGCAGCTACTATTAAGGTGTAATTAGCTGCAATCTCAAATTTTCATATAGGTAACAGAACTTCAAACTTGATGTCACACAGATTATGTAATGTGTTCTTAAAAGGTACCTGCTTATTAAGACCTCCCATTAAAGAACCAGTCTTGTCATGGGACTTGAATTTTGTTCTAACATACCTGACCTTACCCCCATTTGAACCCTCATCAACTTGTGACCTTTTCTCAGTTGCTATTACCTCTGCAAGAAGAGTTTCGGTATTCCAAGCTTTATCAATCAGACCTCTTTATTTGATCTTCCATAAGGATAGAGTATCTCTCCAAACAAACCCATCCTTTTTACCTAAGGTATGTTCACAAAATAGCTTAAATCAATCTATTGAGCTGCCAGTGTTTTTCCCTAATCATGGCAATAAGGCAGAATACAAGCTACACCAGTTAGATCTGCATAGACAAGTTTTTCTATTTACGTAGACCCAAAGATTTCAGTAAGTCTGATCAATTGTTTATTTCTTTTTCAGAAGTCAAAAAAAGCATGCCAGTCTCTAAAGTCTCAAAGGCTCTCAAAGTGTATTACCTTTATTTACAGTTCTCATAACAGACGACTACCATTCAAAGTCAAGGGTCACTCTACTAGGGCCATGGTAACGTCATCCGCTTGTCTAGCTAGACTATCAATGGACAGTATTTGTGCCACTGCTATGTGGGCAAGCCCCCACACCTTTATCATTCATTACAAAGTGGATTTAGCCTCCAGAGACAGGGTCTCCTTTGGTTCCACTGTGCTGAAAAGTGTACTCCCATGAGCCACCCAGGGAATATGGTGCTAGGGACGCTGTCCCAACCAGTAAGAATAAAGCGAGATAGGACAACATAACATAAAGAAGTTATGTACTCACCATAACGTACCATGTTTGTTGTCCATCTCGCCATTCATTCTTACGATCCCTCCCACCTTCACCCAGCCTTAAGGCTTCTAGAGAACCTAGAGGAATTTCCTCCTTGGACATGGAGCTTCTGTGACTTTCTTCCCTTTTAAATGCCCTTTATTATAGAACTAGTGTACACATGGCTATGGTGAGCAGTAAACAAGATCTAGGGAATCGCACACTGCATGATGGGATAGGTGTTCAGCCACCTTCGAACCCAACCAGTAAAAATGAATGGCGAGATGGACAGCAAACATGGAATGTTATGGTGAATGATTTTGAGCAAACATAATGCAGGCGGAAGTGGTCAAATGAGTTTTGATCACTCCTGCTGGCAGAAAAAAACATTCAATATTACAAACATTTAATAATATAAATGTTTTCCCAATCTGCAGGCAGACTCTCTGAGCAGAGCTCTCCTAGACCCAGTGAGTAAATGTTGAAAAGGGTTTTTTTTTTTAGACCTGACACATAACTAGGGTGTACCAGAAGTAGACTTTTTTGCTTAACCAGAAAACACATAACGCAAGTTCTGCTCAAAGACCCCACATAGAGGAACATGGAGAGAATACACCTTTTTCTTCAAATGGACAGACCTCTTTTGGCCATTCCACCAGTACTCCTCATCCCCAGGGTATTACAGAAGTTGGGGTCAGACAGGCTGAAAATTGTAATAGCTCCTTACCGACCCCAGCAGCAGTGGTTTTCTCTCCTCCTGTCATTCAGCAAAGGGAGAGTCATGCCTCTTCCACCCCTCATGGAGTTGTTAACCTAGAACAAGGAATCTGTTATCCATCCCAACCTGAGAACTCTGACAGCTTGGGTGATTGGTTACTGATTCCATCCAGACAACTCTTTTCTCAGAATGTCTTAATCTTGAAAGAGCCTAGAAAACTGTTTATTAGGAAGTCATATGTAGATAAGTGTAAAAGGTTTTCTGTCTTGTGCAAAGTTAATGGTATTCTTCCCCTTCCGTGCATTTTTGCAACAGATCCTAGAGTACTTCTTCCTTCTCAAAGCAAGGACTGGTCCTATTCTAGCACTTAAGGTCCAGGCTTCTGCTATCACTCCATGCCTTCTCATGCCACCTCCAGTTTATACTTAACTCCACATGATGCAATTCTTGAAGGAAGTGTTACATCTCAGACTACTCAGACAGGAACCAGTACCCCCCTGGGATCTAAGTTATGTGCTTGAGAAACTTACACTGCCACCCTTTAAACCAAATGCTTCAGCTCATATCAAACTGTTTATGTGGAAGACAGCCCTGTTGCTAGCACTTAACTCAGCAAGGCACATCTCAGAGTTGCAAGGATCCATTCCTAGCCTCTTACAGTGACAGAGTTACCCTGAGAACCAGCCCCTCTTTCTTGCCCAAGGTTGCGTCAGAGTTCTTTGAATCACTGTCAATCTTCTTGTGTTCTTGCCAGACCCTCAAAACAAGGAGAAAATAATACTTTGATCTTTGAACGTACACATACAACTAAGATCTATCTTCCATAGAACAAATTTTCCTGACTGATCATACAAGCTTTTGATGGCATTTGCAGAAGATAAACCAGGAAAACCAGTAGGAAAGTAAACCATCTCCAAATGGATTGTGAACTGCATCTCCTTTTGTTACTCCCAGGTTGGTAAGCCCTCTCTATGAGAGCAAAAGCCACCACCACAGCATTTACGAAAGGAGCTCCCACTCGAGTCCAGTGGGTTTGGGACAGGCATCAGATGTCCTCTGTACACACCTCCATCAAGTCCTATCATCTTGGGGGCCATTTGTAGGGCTGATGCAGAGTTCGACTCCTGCTGCCCCCAGACTAGATGTCTTGGCATCCTCTCCAGTAATAAGCCTTGGTAAACACCTGAAGGCTCAGTACAGCAACACTGACTGATTAACACAGTACAGTTGTGTAAATGACTTACCATATCTGTAGATGTTAGAGTAGATCACTGTTGCAGTACCCATTCCCTCCCTCCTTCCCTTCCCTCGTCTTTTTTCTCTGCCGTAAGGTTGTGGTGTTTTCCCATCTTTCTGCTCATCATCCCTACTCCCATTTTCTCTTCTACTGTTTTAGACCAGGGTTTTGGTTGTCAGTAAGGATAGTCAGGAAGGTTTTGCTCCACCTGAGGACTATCCTATTCTTAGTAACTCAGACAAGAAAGGCCTGAAGATGGTGCCGACCGACACACCTCATACCCCCAATATCCTATGACATCCATTAGCTGGAGAATGAAGAAAGACACTGGTGTTGAGGCCAACCATTTGCTTCTGCACAGCTGGATGTCCCAAAGGCATAAAGATTATGTTCAGATGTACCATCCTCAGAACCGTTTGCCGCCAGGCCAAATGCCATCTTCGATCATCGGTCTGAATGCTCATTCACCTGCTGGTTACCAACCTGCTTTCAACTAAGTGCCCATTTTTTGTCTTCTGTCTTTTTTCTTATTGTTTCATTGTTGGTTCCATGTCATCCAGAAAGGGGAAATGTCAGTTTGAGGGACAAAACTTCAGCTTGGCCAGCTAAGAACTTGGTTATATTCAACTGGACTTATAAGAGAATTTAAGTACCTTTATCTGCACTTTTTTTTAAAAAAATACAGTATTTAATTGATTTAAACTGTGTATGAAGGAGTGTTGAAGGAATTTTTAACAGAAGTTATTCTGCTCTTCAGTAACTTGAACTGAAGCTAGTGTTGGCTGAATTTTGTTATTTGCTAGTAATTACAGGTGTGGGGGTAGCCACATTCTTTGATTTCCTGTCCTTGCATATTTAAACTGGTGCATGTGAAATAATTCCTGCTTTAAAACTTCAGCTTGGCCAGCTAAGAACTTGGTTATATTCAACTGGACGTATAAGAATTTAAGTACCTTTTATCTGCACTTTTTTTTAAAAATACAGTATTTAATTGATTTAAACTGTGTATGAAGGAGTGTTGAAGGAATTTTTAACAGAAGTTATTCTGCTCTTCAGTAACTTGAACTGAAGCTAGTGTTGGCTGAATTTGTTTTTGCTAGTAATTACAGGTGTGGGGGTAGCCACATTCTTTGATTTCCTGTCCTTGCATATTTAAACTGGTGCATGTGAAATAATTCCTGCTTTAAAACTTCAGCTTGGCCAGCTAAGAACTTGGTTATATTCAACTGGACGTATAAGAGAATTTAAGTACCTTTATCTGCACTTTTTTTTAAAACAAATACAGTATTTAATTGATTTAAACTGTGTATGAAGGAGTGTTGAAGGAATTTTTAACAGAAGTTATTCTGCTCTTCAGTTAACTGCCCGCCCCTCAGCCTGCCTCTGGGCCCATCTCATTTGCTCACTCAACTGAGTGCAGTGAGATCATATTCTGATTTCAGGCACTCCTACTGTGTACAAAGAGAGCATCTGGGAAAAAAAAAAAAAAAATAAGCTTTTTTCCTGCCTTTCTTGTTAAGTGGTACAGACTATTTGTAGGCTTCTGAGCCCCCAAGCCCTTCTGTGTTTGAGGGAAGCCTTCTAGCTTGTTTTTTTTCTTATAACTAGCCAGTTTTCTAGTTTCAGCACTCAAATCTGTTTCTTTGATCTCAGCACTTGTTCAGAAAAAATTTCATCTGCTTTTACTGTACTTGTGTTTTTACCTACTTTTTACTTTTGCATCATCTTAAAATACTCAATTGTATTTATTACTGCTTGGTGTAACTCATTCTAAGCCTTTTGGTTTAAACCCTTGGGGCTCGGACCAGTTAGTTGTTTTGCACTGGGAGGGTTTGTGGTCTGCACTGTTGTGGCAGAACAGGTAGCTTACATCCTTCTAGGTTGAGAACTGCTGATTGAGGGCTCAGTGTCTGTTATTCTAAAAGTGTATTAATTCTGGTTTAAGCACTTGGGCTTTCAAGCCAGTTATTTTACATTAAGAGGGTTCGTGGTCTGCACTCTTGTGGGAGGAGAGGCTGGACTCTGCCCTTCTGAGCTGGGAATTTCTGGTTAAAGGCTTATAGTGCATGCATATCTGAACTGTCTCTTACTGAAGTTGGTGCGCCTTGTTTGCTGTGGCATAGACTGGATTCGGGCCTGCTGGATCTAGCTTTGTTTGTGTAACTTGAGCACTAAATCAGACATTCTCTAAAGTATTCAATGGTATTTATTACTGCTTGGTTGTAACTTGATTAAAGTGTAGCTATCATTCAAGTCTTTTGGATTAAGCACTTGGGCTTCAGACCAGTTGTTTTACATTAGGAAGGTTTGTGGCAAGCACTGTGGTGGCAGGACAGGTAGCTTTCATCCTTCTAAGTTGGGAACTGCTGATTGAGAGCCCAGTGTCCAAGTGTATTAGTTCTGGTTTAGGCACTTGGGCTTCAGGCCAGTTATTTTACATTAAGAAGGTTCATGGTCTGCACTCTTGTGGGAGAAGAGGCTGGACTCTGCCCTTCTGAGCTGGGAATTTCTGGTTAAAGGTTTATAGTGCCTGAATATTTGAACTGTATCTTACTGAAATTGGTTCACCTTGTTTGCTCTAGCATAGACTAGATCCAGGCCTGCTGAATCTAGCTTTGTTTATATGCTTGTTGTTTGTTTGCTTATTTCCTGGAAGCTAATTCCACCTAATAACTTCTCAGCCTTCTGTGGATCACTAGTGATATCTGCATTGCTTACTGTGCGTATTTCCTTGTTTCACTTGAAAGAAAGTTACTGTTTGTCGTTTTGCATTTAGTTACTTGTAACACATTGCACTCAAGTTACCTGGCACTTGCTCACTAAAGCAATTATATAAGTCAGCACTAAAATTAAAAGCACTACACCCTCACTCCCCACTGGCCCTTGTTTTCAATTAAGTTTCCCAATATTATTCTAGCATGTCCAAAGGTCAGTTGTCAATCTCCTCTCCGGTCCAGCTGGTGAATCTGGGAATCTTGAGGCAATGTTATAACTGCCTCATGTACACAGACAACCCTCTCCTCCTCCCACATAACACAAATATTTGCGAGAGATGCAGCTATTTAGCCAAACTGGAGGCTGAGCTCTCTCAACTCAGGACTGGCAAGACCAGACAGGAGGAGAAGGCAACTACACACCACAAAACCAGCCTCACATAATGCTACCACTCCACTGAATCAAACACATAAACACACAAAGACATATTCGGAGGCTCTGAGTAAAAATTTACCTAAACAGCAGAGGCCTCCAAAGCAGACCAAACAACTGCTACCTCAAGACACCCCACAAGCAACACATAAACCACAAAAGCAGTGTGCAAAGCAGTCACAGCCCTTAAGGCCAAATACAACACCAAACATACTTGTCATAGGTGACTCCATAGTCAGACACACTGGCGTCCCACTCACCAGGCTGAACAAGGAGAGGGTCACAGTAAGCTGCCTATCGGGCTAGAATCCGCCACATAACACAAGCACTCGGGTCACTCCACGGCAAGTACAAATATGACACAGTCATTGTCCATGCTGGTGTGAGCGACCTGAGATGTACCTCCCTGGACTACATGAAAAGACATAGAGGAGCTCTCTGATTATGTAGCCCAGGCAGGTATGACCCTAACCCTGAGCAGTATCCTTCCTTCACCAAGAATGATACCACAATATAGAGACAAGATGATCAGCTTTAACAATTGGCTTAATGTCTGGTGTCATTCAAAGGGATCCAGTGTCTGTCTGCCTGGGATGACATGCTTGACAAGCCACGCTGCGGGCGGCTTGCACCTGTCACCCTAGGATCGGATATTGGCTAAGGCTCTTGCCACCCCATAGTGCCTTTTTTAGGCAAGGCTCAAATTCTAAACCTACCACCCTAGAAAACAAAAATGGGAAGAAACTGAGGGTAATGCTGCTTGATGCCAGAAGTCTAAATCTCAAAATGCCCTTCTCAGTATGGAGAACATCGATGTCTGTGCTGTAACTGAAACCTGGTTCAAGGCTCCTGAGAGCACCCGGCACTATTAGGTTTTACCTCATATCATGCGTTCCGGCCCCAAACCGGACCACACTTCAAAGGGGTGTATCCATATTTATAAAGGATACCCACACCTCCAGGTTGGTAAGCGAAACCATCCAGGTGCAACTAACCATAGGCAAAACTGCTCTACAAATTGTAGCATGCTACAGGCCACCCTCTCAAACTCAGGAACCCACACAGCCTTCCTGAAGACACTGGAGGGTATAAATGTATCTCAAACACCATCATATTGGGTGACTTCAACTACCCGAATATAGACTGGGAACATTACTCAAGCCCTAACTTTCTAGCCCAGGTTCCTGGAGTTCATAAATTCAAATGCCATGGAACAGCTAGTCACTGTTCCCACGAGAGGAGAA
This sequence comes from Protopterus annectens, assembly GCF_019279795.1. NCBI lineage: Eukaryota > Metazoa > Chordata > Ceratodontiformes > Protopteridae > Protopterus > Protopterus annectens. The sequence goes on along the minus strand of NC_056743.1, from coordinate 880,306,695 downwards.
AATATACTAGATCTCATTGTCACAAACATGGGGACAAATTGCTCCACACCGGTATATCCCTCATTGGTGAGATCTGATCATAAACTAATCTCACTGGAAATCCACATCCGCCCTACCCCAAACAAAAAGACCATAGTGAAGAACTTCTCTAAAGCAAACTTCACACTACTCAAGACTGGTGTAGTATCCTTCAAGGCCCCTGAGCCAGAGGAAACCACAACCCAAGCTGCGGAAGCCCTTACAAATGCCTTCTATGAACACCTCCAGGACTGCATGGATCAGGCAATCCCAAATAAAACCAAGACTCTTTCCACAAAGGGCAAGCGTCCAGTCTGGTGGACCCCAGCCATTAACAAACTTTACAATAAGAGGAGAAAGCTATTACATGATAGAACAAAATCCATAAAAAGTCACCCTGATCATTATTAGTAAAAAATACGAGCACTCATAAAATCAACTAAGGCCACTTTTGAGAGAAAAATTGCCATGGATTCAAAGGACAATCATAAGGCCTTTTCAGCTATGTTAGGAACCTGGGTGGAAACTCCCAGATATGCTCAGAATTAGTCCAAAATGATACAAAAATCACTGAACCCACAGACATTGCCAACATACTGGCAGACAGGTTCAGTGCAAACTTCACCTCTCCCCTCTAAAGGAGATAACTATCCCAGCAGTGTAGCCTCCCGGACATCTCAAATGCGCAGGTGAAAGCTGCTCTCTCTAAAGCTAAAAACACAGCATCAATGGGACGGATGGTGTCCCGGCTGTGTGCTGAGCTAAATGAGGAATTAACCCCGCACATAAGGCAGCTGTTTAATCTCCGTGCCCAAGGAGTGGCGTCGGCAACTGTGGTCCCACTCCACAAAGGCGGCACCTCTCGGACCCTGGTAATTACCGCCCATAAGCTTAACAAGTCTGGTCTGCAAAGCTATGGAGGATCATAATGGAGCTCATAAACAAAGATATAGGGGACTTGCAGACATTGGACCCGACCCAGTTTGGCTTTGTCAAGGGAAGATCATGCCTTTTGAACTTGGTGCTTCTTGAAACAGTCACCAAGGCCATTGATGAGGAAGGCAGTCCATACAGCCTACCTTGACCTTGCAAAGCTTTCGGCACAATACCCCACTCGGGTGTAGAAAAACTTACCAGCTTAAATGTAAACCCATATGTCACAAGATGGGTTGCAAACTGGCTTAAGGACAGAACCCACAGGGTTAGAGTTGCTGGCACTGTGTCAGACTCAAGCGGTTACAAGTGGTGTCCCACAGGGTCCTTGGCCCCTATTGTTTGGCATCTACTTCTCAAGTACAGGCCAGCATGGGAGGACTTTGGCTGACAAAGTTTGCAGGCGACTGCAAACTGGGCGCCATAGTGGAAAGTGCATCGGACACGGATATCCTTCAGAAGGGACTCACGGAAACAGATAGCTGGTGCCAGAGCCATGGCCTGAAGTTAAGCGAAAATGTATAGTCACCCTTCGGAAAAACAAGGTAACCCCAAGCTACCATATAGGTGGCAATCCACTAAGCACAGAAGAGGTTATCAGGGACCTGGGGACCCAGGTTGACAGTGGCCTTTCTTTTGACACTAACATTGCTAAAGTGGTTAGAAAGACCTTCTACATTGCCCACCTGATCATGAAGGGATTCACATCCAGATCTAGTGAGGTCATTGTTCCCTGTACTCTTCACTTATCAGACCAATGATCGAGTACAATGCCCCATTCGGGATGTATCTCACCAGACATCTGCAGCAATTGGAGAGACCCCAAAAGTTCCTCACCAAAAGGATAAAGGGACTCCAAAATCTGTCATATGCTGCCAGATTGAAGAAACTCCAGCTCTATTCAGTCGCATACCGTCTGCTCAGAGGTGACATGTGCCTGACATACAAGGCCATGTCCAACCCGGAATTAATGGACATGCTCCACCTCAAAAATCCAAATCCACCAAAACCACTAGAGCAAGCGACTTAAACCTTAGCACGGATATAAATAGGGCGTGCTGGAGGGATAAATTTATCACTCAGAGACTCCTATGCTGTGGAATAAAATCCCGGTCCATGTGAGGCAGAGCACCTCGCTGACTCTGTTCAAGAGAAATCTAGACCTGTGGATGGGAGATCGTAGGTTTACCCCGGGAATCATCTCTGTGTCACTGCTGGACAGAGGCACAACAAACTAATGGGCACAGTATTTTTTCATATAAGGGGTGGCGTAAGCCACAAAAATTTGGGCTAGGCTTATAAATGCCTTAGGGCAGATAGCCTAGTATAAACCTATGAACCTATAAAGATTGTCACAAACAGTGTTTATTTTGCTTAGGTGCTTCCCTGTATTATTTGCCTGGCTTCTGTTTTTAAGATGGTGCATTGTCAGCTCTCTTCCTTAGTGATTTATTTAGAAAACCAACGTCTTAAGTTGTTGGCTTACCTTTCCCTCTATTATTATTTGCTCCCAGTACCTTGTTTACTTTGCCAGCTTCCTTCAGTAAATTTCAGCCTCCTATTGCCTACTCTCTATACTGAATTGCAGTCATCCCTATGAGAAGAATTTCCTTTCTCCATTCCAGTGTTGTCTTATTTCTTAGTATAGTTTCTGCTACTGTATTAATATAATAATTTGTATGACTTTTGTTATTCCCTTCAAGGATCTGCGTCCAAGTAACCACTCATTTGATGATGTTAATCTTCATTTATCCTTTACCTTTGGAATATAATTCTGATGCTCTGAACTGGCTCGCCCATTACATAGCTTGCTCCAGCCAAAAACTCTCAAACTAAGACTCTACCCACAATGCCCCTCTCCATATTATCTCGGATCTCATTTGCCACTCTTGTATTTTATATATATATATATATATATATATATATATATATATATATATATGTGCACATATATGTATATGTATTTTTTTCTTTATCTCTTCTACCTACTTTCTTGTCGAGTGAGTGTATTTACCCTACCATTCAGTATTCTGTCTCTACCATTGTTGGTAGTACCTCTCCCTTCACAGACCCCTCTCACGTCTAGAGTTGGGGCTTTTTCTCCCAGGACTCCACCAAATCTTCCTCCTCAGAGGTCTTAGAGCTTCTCACTCCAATCCCTCCATTTCCAGATGCTCTGCTGTCAACAGTCATTCTCCCATTGGTTCCAGGATCTACCCTGACTTCTTTGGCTCCTTCAGAACTGACGAACCCCAGGGCCATGGCTCCACTGTCAGGTCCTAGAGTCTTGGATCGGCTCCATCTTTTTATTCTGAGTTGTCCTTGCCTTTCAGGACCTTGGGAGATGTGGGGTCTTCCTCAGCTCCTGCTTCAGAGGTGGGTCTCTCTGAGCTGTGTGTGACCTTGGTTCCGAGGTTGTCCTTCTCAGTTCCAGGCTCACATTCCTCTTTGGGGGTTCCTGCTTTTCAGGTAATGGAGAGGGCATTGGCCTCTGCAGGCTCTCAGCTGGACCCTTCTGTGTTGGAGTTTTATCCCAAGACTCCTTCTTGCCCAGGGCTGCCACCAACCTCCACTTCTGGACAGTGGGCACCTAGGCTGCAAGATCCCCCTGCACAGGGCCCCTCGTCTTCAGAGTCCTGCTCAGAGATTCCTAGTGAGGTGCCACCCTGGAAGAAGATGTGCAAGAGGAAAACATTGGATTCCCATGAGGAATCGGTCATGGAAGACATGGACTTCGATAATGGGTAGGGTTCTCCCTGGTCACCCCTGAAAGACGTCTCCTTCGTAGAGATCCTAGAGATTCTGAAACAGAGTTGTAACTGGAAGCCCAAAGACCCTAACTCTGAGGAGTCAGTGTACTTGCAAGCCTTTGGTGATCACCCATCTACTTTTTTGGGGTGACCCCTCCCTCTGATGATCTTATTAAATTGATTGAGCAGCAGGCTTGGAAGGCTCCTGATTCCACAGACCCAGTTCCCCGGAGACCTGACAAAATACTATGTGCTCCAGAGGATCACCAGCATTGGGCAAAAAGGGTATTAGCAGTAGATACTATGGTGGTGACAGTGGCCACCAAAAAGGAACTAGCTGAAAAGAGTTCCTGTGTTCATCCCCCCTAACTGAGAGTCCAGGGCAATGGACAGATTTGAAAAATACTTCATTGACCTTCGCGTTAAGTACTTTGAATTTTATGGCACATTTCACTAGGCTCCAGGGGGATCTGATGAAGATGTTATCAGATATTATAGCGGAAGCAGCGTCTGAGGAGGTCCAGGATAAAGTGGCCTCCCAGCTAGCCACCCTGGAGTCTATTTCCAACTCTTTCATAAGGCTCATTGTGCATGTAGTCAAAGGGGCGACCAGGGCAGCCGGTTCAGGTGATGCCAAAAGGCATCAAGCCTAGATGCGCTTGTGTGAGTTTGCGGAGCCATTCTAGTCCTTCCTTCATCAGTGCTCTCTTTGATGGGTCTTTATTCACCCCCAAAGTCAAAGAAACTCTAGCCAGGTGTGAGAAGGATGAAAAGACCCTATCTGCAGTGGGCATATGTTTGCCTGCTCCCCAGCGGTCCTCCTCTAGGAATCCGAGGAGTAGGGAAGATGTGGTTCAGAAAATCCCAAGGGCCTTTTCAGTACGCACTTGGTGGAGGCTCCCCTCAGGGCTGAGGAGGGAGCTCCAGTGGAAGACGCTGACCCTGAGGCAGAGGTAACAGACAAAATCAGGGTTCCAGATATTCTTTCTCTGAACAATCCTATCCTGAAAGGTGGCCCGATTGCTTACCTCTGGAAGCACTCGGGGGGAAGATTTTTAATGCACAAAAGAGCCTGGCTACAAATAACTTCAGATGCTTGGGTGCAGAGTATCATTGCCAGATGTTACCATATTCCCTTCACTCTTTTTCTGAGATTAAAATTAAGCCTCCCCGATGTTCCACCCAGTCAGAGGGACCGAGCAGCCTTAGAGGTTCAAAAGCTGCTAGAAAAAGAGTTATTCAGGAAGTCCCACCAGGTAGGGTCTGGATTTTACTTGAGGTTCTTTTTGGTGCCAAAAAAGACAGGGCACTTGAGTCTAATATTAGATCTCAGCCTCCTGAACAAGTTTGTTCAGTAAGCAAAGTTCTGGTTCATCACGGTTCAGTCTGTACTTCCCTTTCTAGAGAAAACGATTGGATGTGCTCTATAAACCTTCAGGATGTGTATTACCACATAAAAATGGAGAAACGCTCCAGAAGGTTCCTCCACTTTCAGCTAGGAGCCAGTCGTTTTCAGTTCAGAGTGCTGCCCTTTGGCCTCATCACAGCCCCCAAGGTGTTCACCAAGTGTCTGGCAACAGTCACAGCTCACTTGAGACTGCACGGATTCCGGGTGTTTCCTTCTCTAGACAACTGGCTCTTCACCGCTTCCACCAGGCATCTACAGCTTCAAGCAGCAGACTTCATTCTGCACCTGTTCACTGTCTGGGCATTACAGTGAATCAATTAAAATCTCAGCTAAGTCTCAATCAAGATCTAGAGTTCATAGGAACTCATCTGAATAAAATATCTTGTGCAGCTTCCCTTCCTGTTCAAAGGCTACAGAAGATGAAATCCCAAGTACAAGCCATTCTCTCCAAAGACAAGGCTCCTGCACTTCTAGTCCTCCAAGCTTTAGGATCCATGGCAGCGACCATTACCTTAGTTCCATTAGCAAGATTTCACATGTCTGCTACAGTGGCTTCTAGCATCCCAATGATGCATCCTAACCCATCCAGTGACGTACCCAATTCTTATCACCAGTTGCTGCAAGAAGGACTTAACCTGCTGGATGGAATCCAATGAAATTCTTTTACGCAGTCCCCTTGTTCCCTCCTCAACCCAAGGCCATAGTGATCACGGATGCCTCCCAGAGAGGGGGGGGGGGGTGTATTATCTGGGAAGAACAATCCAAGACACTTGGTCCCTGATAGAGGACAACCTGCATAACGGTGTCATGGAAGTGAGGGCAGTGCTCATAGCATTGCAAACCTTTCAGTCTGTCTTCCCTCTAGGAATGATTGCAATTCAAGCAGACAAAATGTCAGTAGTCTGGTACATCAACAAACAGGGCAGAACCAAGTTAATACCCCCTGTGTCGAGAAGCTCTGAGTGTGGCAATGGGTGGTATCCTCCAACCGCTTTCTTATAGCAATGCACATCTGGGGAACTCAAACGTGATAGCAGGCAGACTGAGCAGATGCATTCTCCTGCCTCAAAAATGATCTTTCAATCCCATAGTGGCGAATGATATTTTCCGTCACTGGGGCCAGCCTTGCTGTGACCTCTTTGCATCACCCTAAAACAAGTGCAGCAACTATTTTGCCATAATTCCCCCTCAGGGGGAGTCTCCAAGAGATGCTCTCCTTCACGATTGGTCCTCATGTCTACTGTATCCCTTTCCCTCCTTCCATCTGATTCCACTCTTCTTAAAGAAAGCCAGCAGTTTGAGACGCAAAGTGATCCTCATTGCGCCCTTCTGGCCTTGACAAGTCTGGTTCTCCTTTCTATGGCCTCATCTAATGCACTGTCCATGGATTCTGAACCCAGTTCCAGATCTTTTGTCTCACCCGCAGGGACTGCTGCACCCCAACCTTCAGAACCTCAAGCTTACAGCTCAGTTCCTCCAATACTGGTAGTCGCCAGGCAGAAGAATTTATCTTCCCCAGTTTAAAAAATTCTACTGGCTGCCCATAGACCTTCCACCAGGAAGCTCTACCCAAGCAAGTAAAAAAGATTTTCTATTTTGGCGTACGATAATGGTCTACACCAGTTGAAAAAGTCTGGAGTTTTTAGCTATGCTTTTCAGTCAAGGAACTTATGCTTCCACGATTAAGGTCCATATAGCTGTTATTTCTAATTTCCACAATGGCTTCGAAGACCATTCACTAATTTTCCATAGATTATGTAAAGTGTTCATGAAAGGGGGTTTGCGATTAAAACCTCCGTTTAAAGACCTTCTAGCTCCTTGGGATCTGACCTTGGTTTTGCAGTCTTTGGTGCTTCCCCCCTTTTGAACCCGTGGTGACATGTCACTTAAAGTTTCTGTCATGGAAAATTATTTTTCTGATCGCCATTTCCTCCGCCAGACAAATTTCTGAGATAAAAGCATCATCTTCAAAACTCCCATATTTGGTTTTTCATAAGGATAGGGTTTCACTAAGAAGCAACTCATCTGTTCTCCCCAAGGTGGTCTCAGAATCTGATATTAGTCACACTATTGACTTACCCATTTTCTTTCCCAATTTTTTTCAATAAAGGTGAATATTGCTTACATTTGCTGGACGTTCACAGACTATTATTTTTTTAACCTCAGCAGGACTAAAGAATCTAGAAAATCAGACAAATTATTTGTATCTTTCTCCAGTCCATCTCTGGGAAAATCTGTTTCAAAAGTAACCCTGTCAAAATGGCAAAGAAAATGTATTACTTTCATATACAGTAAAAAGAATCTCAAGTTACCAGTGCCAGTGAGAGCACACTCAACTAGATCAATAACCTCGTCTGCTGTTTTCCATTCCAAGGCTTCCATGGATAAAATATGAGCAGCAGCTGCAACCTAGGCTACTCCACATACTTTCATCACTCATTACATATTGGATCTGGTCTCCAGGGGAAGAACATCCATTGGCTGTATGGTTCTCAGGAATATCCTTCCATAAGGCCACCCAGAATCTAAAGTAGCTGGGGACTCTGTCCCAAAGATAAAGGATAAATGAAGATTGACAACATCAGATAAAGAAGTTTATGTACTCACCGTAAAGTTTCATCTCTGTTGTTGATCTTCATTTATCCTTTCCACACGCACCCTTCCCCCTCCTATAGACTTTCTGGAGTATCGGACGCTTGTCCTGGTAACTTTATCAAGTCTGACCTTGGACATGGCCTCTTCAATTCTGTTTACAAATTCCTTTGTCTTTCTTTGTAGCTGCAAACTCAATCTGAGGTAATATGGAGAGGGGTATTGTGGGTAGAGTCTTAGATTGAGAGATGTTGGCTGGCATGAGCTATGTAACGGCTGAGCCAGTTTCAAGGATGGGAACCATATTCCAAAGGTAAAGGATAAATGAAGATCAACAACTCAGATGGAAAGTTATGTTGAGTACATGACTTTTTTCCTTATTTCTTGAATTACTGCTGCTTCATCCTCATGCCGTTCTACATTGAGTTGTAACTTTTTGCTTGTGTTATGTCTTAACTTTTGTAGCTCTAAAATATTCTTTCAAATCAGATAATCCTTAACCTCCTTATCCTGTTGGAAGGATCAGCTTTTCCCACTTGATTCTTGCCGTCTTCCCCTCCACATAAAATCCTTCAACTCTGTTAATTATTATCCACAAGTGTGTGTAAAACTATAGGGACAAAAACATTTTTACTGCTTGTATTTTACTATCCATAGACAAGAGCTTCCAGTTTCCCAGTTTTTGTATTATCTTTTGTTTAATCTTTTCCTACATATCCTAAGTTGCCATAACGGAATCCCTTTTTAACCCCTACTCCTAAATCATTCCATTTTATCATATCCCCATAAATATAAGTATTGCTGAACCAATTCATAGGTGGATAGATTGTTTATAGCTGTAGCATTTGTTTTATCTTCATGAATTTTATATTCCTAAAATACCTGGAACTGTCTCAGAATGTTCTACAACACTCAGATGTCCTTTTCTGGTTCTGTAAGGTGCAAAATAATATCTGCAGATAAAGCCAGCTTTTCTTGAGTACCATACCAATTGTATCCTTGAATTTCTAAGTCCCTTATTTTTCTTTGCCAGTAGTTCTAAACATAATGCAAATAACAAAGAGGAAAGAGGGCACCCCTGCCTGTTTCCTCTGTTACGATACAACTTACCAGAAAGGAACCCTTTCATTTTGATCTTTGCCTCGGATTCCTCGTATATTCTCCTAATTAGCCTTACTGTTGTATCAGGAAATGTAAATGCTTCCATTGTCTTACTCATAAAATGCCAGGTTACTTTGTTGAATGCTTTCTTTGCATCAAGACCCACCAACAAGCAGCAGTGTTTTCTTACAATCTCCTTCCCTCTAGATATCATTGTTCTGTTAATGTTGTCTTCCCCTCCACAGAACCACATTGGTCCATAGCTGTGCATTTTGGCAAAACCTGGCATTCTTTCAGTTACTGTAGACATATACGTTATAATCATGTTTTAAAATTGAAATGGGTCTATATGAAGCTTGATCTGACGGATCTTTACTGTAGTATTACAGCCACCACAGCTTTTTTCCAGGATATTGGCGCTTCCCCTCCCTTTAAAGTACTGTTAAACAAAACTTTCTAGATCTTTTTATCACTTTCTTCCCTCTTACATCTATTCTGGAGAATTTGTTGTAAATCGGTTATATATATATATCACCATTTTATCTCCTCTCCTATCTTAACCGTTAATGGTCTTTCATAAGTATTTCAATTTGTGCTTTTTCTTGATTTTATCAACTTCTCTGCTTTCTACAAATTTTCATAAAGTTTCCGAAATTTCTGTGATACCTCTACAGGATCTTAGGTTATTTTTCTTGTTATAGGCTCCCTAACTTTGGCAACAACCCTTTCTAGTTACTTTTACCTAAGTCATCATACCAAAAGTTTTTGTGCTTTTGAGTTATCAAAAAAATAGTTGCTTAACAACAATCTTTCTAAGTGGATGCATGTTATTCAGGTTTGCACTCTGCAGTTACGCCTGTTCTTGTTCTGTGAGATTCCCTTTTGTCAGCCCATCTATATAATTCTTGTTACTGTTAACCATATCTTTTTATTATATTTCTATGCTGTTTTTAAACTTCACTTTCATTTAATCACGGTATCTGTAACTTCGAGAGTGCTTTCTGTCTTCACTAATAACTCCCAAATAATGTCCACTACCCATTCCTTAAATTCCTTTCTGTTTAACAGTCAGGTGGGGAAGCACCAGTGCCTCATCTTTACTTCGTAATCCTGCATTTTTATTGTAGTAATTATTGGAGCATGATCTGAATAGTTATTGGATGTATGTCAAAGTTTTCAATTAAATGCAGATGTTCTTGTGATATATAATTTATATCTAGTGTAGCCCACTTTTTGTACACTGAGGAGTAATATGTAAAGTCTGTCCGAGCTCCTACTACTGACTTCACACCTTCCATACCAAATATCTTAATAAATTTCTTCAGAAATCTAGATTCTTTTCTTAAATTTTCTATTCTAAATCCCCCCGGTACATCCTCATTATTGCGAATCAAATTCTAGTCCCTACCTATAAGTAGTATTCCCTGCTGATAGCTGATTTTCTCCCATTTTTTTTAAGCTTCGTGATAGTTTTTTTTTAAGTGGAATATAAGTAAATGCCAGGGTAATCCTCATCCCATGCCAGTAGCCCCTTTCTACCACAAATCTGCCATCACTATTGGAGCTCCTGCTCTAGCACTTAATACAAGTGCTCCTCTTTTACTTTGTCCTTGATATTCTGCTGCATATCCATCCTGAAATGCTGTACCAAGTTCCCATTCTCATTTCTTTCAAAGTCTGTCTCCTGTAGCATTGCTGTTTGCACTCTACATTTCTTAATATAATTAAATATTTTTTTTTCCTTTTTGTCTATACCTGTGAGATCATTCACATTCCATAATAATATGGAAGGTGTCACTGTTATAAGGAGTCATTGTCCTCGCCTATTATATATGACTGTTTTTTTATTGTCTGTTTCCAGCTTGTGTGATACATGCACCCATTAAGGTTTGGCAAGTTAATCTTTTTATGCACTTTTTTCTTATCAACATTGGAACTATGCCACATTTTACCACGCTTCTTGTTTAATGAAAATCCTTTAACAAAAAAAAACAAACACACCCATAACTTGTTAACTTAATGGAAGCACACAAAACTGTGTACATTTTCAAATAATGAAGTTTAACATTCCTAATAAGAACAGTTGTCCCATACATACAGCTCTGGATACATTTTTTTGGCCTGGGTGGGATTCCCTTTATCCCTATCCCACATTTCTCGTAGCACATAAATATTTAAATTTGGTAACCTGTATACACCAGCTTCCCCTTTTCAGAGAGGAAAGTTAGTTCTGAATTTTGGTGCCTGTATGTCAGCTTTAGTATTAGCATGCCCATAACTATTCTTCAGCCGTGCACGGTGCACATGGAAGACGCCCATTTGCTTTTGTATATGGTGGAACACCTGTTCTGTGTCAGGATACATCCCATATAGCTGCATGCTACTGCTGCAGGGATTTCTTCAAACGTGTACTGTTATGGTAGGTTTACTTGCACAACTGTACTTTTCTTTAGTTTCTGTAGTCTCCCTTCCAGCAGAACCAACTACTTCCTTTTTGGCTGTATTGTCACTTATTTCTCTGCAGCTGCTTCACTGTTAGTGACCCACTTAACACTGTGTGGCTGTTCCCTAGTCTGTATTGCTGTTGTGGAGGAGAGAGGAAGGGGCTTTTATATTTAACATATATGAATGCATCCATTACCGCACAGATCATTACTGCTACAGTTAAATAACTAGCAAGGATGTCTTTGACAACTTTCCTATTTGTTTTTTTTTCACCCTCCCTCATCTCAGATGGTCATTAAATGCATCATCGCTTTGTGACTTTCTAGTAACGTCAGGTTGTTTTATTCATGTAGTAATCTTTGATGAGTTGGCCTGGTGTATGTCATCTCTCAAGGAGAGCAGATATTTTTGCTGTGTACAGCCTTTATATGGAGTTGTTTGTGTGGAATGTTTATTAACATTTTAATGCACTTTTTTTTTCTGACACTGCTGTGGGATGTTTAGCTTGCCTCAGAAGAATAAGAGAAACATCTTGATCACCAGTGCCTTGCCATATGTCAACAATGTTCCTCACCTTGGAAATATAATTGGCAGTGTACTCAGCGCTGACGTCTTTGCCAGGTAAGAGTTCTGCTGTAATCTCTTGGTAAAAGGTAAAATGTGTTCAAAACTATATTATTCTGCCTTGCTATTGCACTTCTCACCTTCTTTGTTAGCCCGCCTTAGTATTAAGATCTGCAGTTAAAATTCACAGTGGTTTTTCCACATCTGTCCTTCAGGGAACATAGATTTTTTTTTCCATGGTGAAGATGCTACCCAGAAGTCACCAGTGCTGAGAAGTAATTGCATATTACAGCTTCTGTAGTGTGCAGATTGTTTGTCTTTGTTGTTTGGTTAGTTACTAGATTTGCAGCTTAAGTGTTGCTTGGTTAGGATAGGCTTCTGTATAGTAATGATGTTCTTCGTGTTTCACTGTTGCAGTCATTACATTTGGGTAATCTGCTGGCAGGTTGCCCTCAGTCGGCCTGAATTCCAAAGTCTTGGGTCCTGCGTCGGTCGCTGTCTTCTCTTCCATGACGTCAGGTTGTCAGGGGTGTAAAACATGCAGCCGACGCCATTTTCTTTAGTCTTTCTTGCAGCGCGGTGCCCGATGCAGAAGCATTTCGCAAGTGCCGGTCGGCAGACTACTGAAATATTCGAGTTTGAGTTTCAGAACCGAAGTCTTCATTAAAGCTAAGTACCCCGTTGGGGAAATTTTTTTCTTGCTCCAGACCGATGTCAGAAAAAGTTAATAATTGTATTTCTTGTGGGAAGCAAATACCTCATAAGGATTTTCATTCTTACTGTATTCCTTGCCTAGGCCCTGACCACAACGTTACTAGTTGTCGGTTTTGTCCTAGATTTTACCAACGCACTATTAAGCGTCGGTACGATTTTGCATTTCATTACTTTGGCAGAAGATTCAATTATATAATGCCGTCAGAACAACCGACTACCGGAGTTTATAAAAAGTGCAAAGAAAAAGAAAGGGACAGCCATCCGAGGTCCAAAACCAACGACGAGGCTTCCGCAAGGCCTGTCACCGGTTCTCAGTGAGGCGCTTTCGCAGCCCCTGACACCCGCTACCTCAGAGCCACAGGCCGCTTCCGACTCTCACGTGGAGCTGACTAGGCCACTGGAAACTCAAGGTATTGGACACTCGGAAACTATTCCCTCAGGTGGGTCCAGAGCCACTGAGCAGGCATCGGCTTCTGAGGGTGTTTTCAGGCCTACACAGTTATATGCGAAACCTACTTCAGCTTCAAAGGCAAAAACTAAAGCAGCTCTAAAGACAAAGAAACAAGTACAGCATTCTCCTGGACAGGCCACCATGCCTAAAAAAACAGATGCTTAAAATGGCCGAAGACCTAATTACTTTGATCAGGGGTTCCCATCCCCCTCCTGATAAGAGGCCTAGGCAAGAGATAGAATATGAATCTTCAGACCAGGTTTCCATTTCCTCTGATTCCTCATATGAACAGGAATATTCTCTTCTTCCCTATGAGGATTCTGATGCTGAAGAATCTATCCCTTCAGCCTCTCCTCCTGAAGATTACTCTTTTGGGGAGACGCTGCATACTATGAGGGAGCATTTCCACTGGGAGAGCCAAGATTACTCAGAATCCAAGAAAAGGCTCAGAGACTTCATTTTATTACATCAGCACAGGCCCCTTGCTATCCCACCTGTTTTAGACATTGTAGATGATGTATTTTCAGAGTCCGCACCAGCTCCTGTTAAGCCAGACAGATACTACAGGGTTCCAGATTCACATACATTTCTTTATAAAAATCCTGCTGCTGACCCAGAAACTATCTCTCAGGGTCCCAAAGGGGTCAAGGCTTCCACTGAAAAAAACCCTATCCCCTCTGATAGGGATTCTAGGGCCCTGGACAAATGGGGGAAAAAGATTTATACTTCTGCTACCTTGGCTGTAAGAGCTTTAAATTGCCAATTTTGTATGCTTAAATATCAGCAATATCTTATGTCACTGCTTAAATAGAAAATGTTAAATTCAGAATGTGCAGAAAATAAAGAAATGCAGGATTTATTGCATGCAGCTGAACAAGTGGGAAAGCATACTTTGCAATGTGGTTTTGATTCTCTAGAGGCCTCCTGCAGGGCCGCTGTTACAGGTTCTGTCATTAGGAGGCATGCTTGGTTAAAAGAACAGAATCTGCCTGATCATGTTAAAGCAAAACTATTTGATGCTCCATTACAGCATGATACTTTGTTTGGTGTTAAAGCAGAAGAGGTGTTGAAGAAAATGGAGGACAAAGCTAAATCTATGCAAACAGTCAAGGATTTCTTGCAGGTACAGCCTCCCAGATTTAGCAGGAACTGGCCTACAAAGAATTGGTCCTTTCCAGTGTCAGTCAGGTCACAAAGAGGCAGATACAGACGCCCCAGAGGCAGATCACAGCCCCAAGGCTTATACAGGCCTAAACAATGGGGTGCTTCTACCTCCAAAAGCGGAGAGGATAAATCACAGCCATACAGGAAACAGTCTCAATGACTTTCCCCTGGCAGCACCAAGCACTTATCTTCTGGCAGCCCCTTTGGGGAGAAAACTAGCTCTTTTTTCACAAAATTGGCACATGATCCCCCAGGACAAATGGGTCTTAAATATCATATCACAAGGCTACAGGTTCCACTTTCACACCATGCCAAGGCCAAAGGGTATGCCAGACCTGCCACGCAATCAATGGGCAGAGGCACAAAAACAAGATGTTCATCGTGTTACACTGCTGCAGTCATTACACTTGGGTTATCCTGCCATCATGCGGTTGCCCAGTCGGTTTGAGTTCCAAATCTGTTGCTGTCGCCTCCTCCCTGACGTCAGTGTGACAGGGGTATATAAGATGCAGCCAACGCCATTTTCTTCAGTCTGTCTTGCCACGCAGTGCCTGAAGCAAAAGCAGTTCGCAAGTGCCGGTCAGCCATCTTCTGAGATTTTCATTCCGAATCCAGAACCGAAGTCTTCTACAAAGCTAAGTACCCCATTGGGGAAACTTTTTCTTGCCTCAGATCGATGTCCGTAAAAGTTAATAACTGTATTTCTTGTGGGAAGCAAATACCTCATAAGGATTTCCATTTCTATTGTATCCCATGCCTAGGCCCTGACCACGACGTCACTGGTTGTCAGTTTTGTGCTAGGTTTAACAAGCGCACTATTAAATGTCGGTTTGATTTTGCCCGACATTATTTTGGTAGAAAATTCAATTATACCTTGCCGTCGGAACTTCCGACGACTGGAATACACAAAAAGCGCAAAGACAAGGATAGACATCCGAGGCCCAAAACTGAAGCCTCTTCTAGGCCAGTCGCCAGTTCTCCGGTTTTCAGCGAGGTGCCTTCGCAGCCCCTGACGACCGCTTCTGTAGAACCACAAGCCGCCTCTGACTCCCACGTGGAGATGGCTGGGCCTTCGGATGCACAAGTTCTTCAGCCTACCAAGACTAACCTTTCAGAGGGATCCGGAGTAGCTGAGCAACCCACAGCTACAGAGGGTGTCTTCAGACCTACACAGTTAAGCATTACACCCTCATCTAAGTCTAAGCCTCCTTTAAAGTTAAATAAACAAATTCAGCATTCTCCAGGACAGGCCTCCATGCCTAAGAAACAAATGCTCAAAATGGCCGAAGACCTAATCACTCTGATTAGGGGGTCCCATCCCCTCCTGATAAAAGGCCTAGACAGGATGCAGGCTATGACTCGTCTGACTAGGTGTCCATCTCTTCTGATTCATCCTCAGACCTAGGCTACTCTTTACCCCCTTATGAGGATTCTGATGCTGAGGAATCCGTTCCATCAGCCTCACCGCCTGAGGACTACTCCTTTGGGGAAACCATACATACCATGAGGGAGCATTTCCACTGGGAAGGCCAGGATTACTCAGAATCCAAGAAAAGGCTCAGAGACTTCCTTTTATTACCTCAACACAGACCCCTTGCTATTCCGCCAGTGTTAGATATTGTGGATGATGTGTATACTGAATCCAGCTTAAATCCTGATTCCTTACCTCCAGCCCCTGTTAAACTTAACAGATACTACAGAGTCCCTGACTCACATAAATTTCTGTATAAAAGCCCTGTAGCTGACCCTGAAACTATTTCTCAGGGACCCAAAGGAGTTAAGGCCTCATCAGCCAAGAATCCAGTTCCCTCTGACAGAGATTCCAGATCATTAGACAGATGGGGAAAGAAAGTATATACGTCTGCAACTTTAGCAATGAGAGCCTTAAATTGCCAGTTTCACATGCTAAAATATCAGCGATTTTTACTGTCTCAGTTAAAACAAAAAATGCTTCCAGAGTCAGATCCTCCTAATTTTAAAGAAATGCAGGATTTATTGCCTGCAGCTGAGCAAGTGGGAAAGCATACTTTGCAATGTGGTTTTGATTCTCTAGAGGCCTCCTGCAGAGCAGCAGTTACAGGCTCTGTCATTAGAAGACATGCTTGGTTAAAAGAACATACGTTACCAGATCATGTTAAAGCAAAATTATTGGATGCACCTTTGCAGCAGGATGTGTTATTTGGAGTTAAGGCAGAAGAGGTATTAAAGAAAATGGAGGATAAGGCAAAATCTATGCAAACGGTGAAGGATTTCTTATAGGTTCAACCTCCTAGATTTAGCAGAAACTGGCCAACTAAGAATTGGTCCTTTCCAGTTACAGACAGACGTCCAAGAGGTAGAGGTCAAACACAAGGTCCTTACAGGCCTCGACAATGGGTTGCATCAGGCCAGAAAGAAGTGGAAGACAGGCCCCAACCATATAAAAAGCAGCTCCAATGACTTCCCACTACAGCTGCCAAACAAATCCTTCTTGGCAGCCCCCTTGGGAGGAAAACTGGCACTGTTCTACCACAATTGGCAAATGATCACCAAAGACAAATGGGTTCTCAACATTGTATTACATTGTATTTCAAGGGTACAGGTTCCACTTTCACACTCTGCCAAGGTTAAAAGGAATGCCAAATCTGCCACCAAATCAATGGGCAGAGGTTCAAAAACAAATTACAGCACTCATGGATATGAGAGCTATTCAAAAGGTACCATCCCAGGAGCAAGGACAAGGATTTTACTCGAGACTCTTTCTGGTACCCAGAAAGGACAAAGCCTGGAGGCCCATTCTGGATCTTTCATCTCTAAACACTTACCTGGATGTTCCGAAATTCAAAATGTTGACATTACAGCAGCTTCTTCCCATGCTGGTCAAGAAAACTTGGCTCTTGACTTTGGACCTTAAAGAGGCATACCTGCATGTCCCTATCAGACAAAACTGCAGAAGATACCTCAGATTCATAGCTGGTTCAATGCTCTACCAATTCTTTGCACTGCCCTTTGGCTTATCTACTGCACCCAGGGTCTTCACAAAGTGCCTGGCACCAGTAATTGCATTTTGCAGACAGAAAGGAATTCAAATTTATCCGTACCTGGACGACTGCCTGATTCAAGGAGAGAGCAAGGACATTCTTCTAAAGCATCTGGCGTTTGTAAAAAAGTTATTAAGTTGCCTGGGGTACACAGTAAACGAAAAGAAATCAAAACTAGTGCCCTCACAAGAGATTATATTCCTGGGTGCCAGCTTGAACACAACGGCCCAGATGGCTTATCTCACGCCAGACAAACAAGGACAACTGACTCAATACTTTCAATTGATGGCAACAAAGACCCAACTCCCTGCAAGAAAACTTCTGCAGGCCTTTGGTTACATGGCATCCTGCATACTACTAATTCCATATGCCAGACTGCATATGAGGAAACTACAATGGTACCTAAAGAATGTATGGTCTCAACACTGTCAATGTTTGGAAACAGTTATACCACTAATCCCTTGCCTTCAGCAGGACTTTCAGTGGTGGGCTCAAGCTAGTCACCTCAACAAGGGACAGCCTTTTACACAACCCACAGCCAGGCAAACACTGACAACAGATGCATCGGATTACGCCTGGGGAGCACACATGACAGGCAAATGTATTCAGGGCACGTGGCCCGCAGAACAAAGGCATCTTCACATCAATCAAAAAGAAATGCTAGCTGTACAAAATGCGCTTATAGCTTTCAAGGACCTGCTGCATGCAAGACAACTACTACTAAAGACGGACAACACCACAGTTATGTGGTACATAAACAAGCAGACAAGCTATGACCTTATGGAACACAGCTATAAACCTTCAAGTTCATCTGCAAGCACAATTCCTGCCAAGAGAGAAAAACACACTGGCAGACGACTTAAGCAGAAACATCATGGATCCCCACGAATGGGAGTTGAATCCACAAATATTCAGAATGATAACACCGAAATGGTGGAACCCGGACATACATCTGTTTGCATCCCCAATAAACTGCCAGCTACAAAAATTCTGCACAAGGAGTTACCATCCACAAGCATGGAAAGTGGATGCTCTCTCATTCAGCTGGGAGAACCTACAAGTATACGCTTTCCCACCACTACCTCTCCTGACAAAGGTACTCATAAAAGCCAGGCAGGAAGAGCCAAAAATTATCCTGATTGCACCAGACTGGCCACGCCAGCACTGGTACCCAATCCTAAGGAGCTTAGCACAAGAACCACCATGGAGTTTGCCTCAAATCCCACATCTGATGACTCAGCACAACAAACAAATACTACACAGCCAGCTAAAGACCTTAAACATAGCTGCATGGAAGATTCCTTTGTCAAGCAAGCAATGCCTCTCTCCAAAGCTGTTGATCCTCTTGTCCCAAACATTCCTCAGATACTACAATACAACCAGTGCAAGTCTTTTGAGTGTGTACCTTTAACTCCTAGTAGGTGTGCCCTGAGCTTTTAAAAATTGAGTCATCACCTTGCAATTCTAATAGATACTCATTGACAGAGGTCAAATATCCGTACAATTGTATTTGCCATCATGTATGCTTCAAGATAAAATATCCTGATACCTTATATGTAGCATGGTTTGAAATTATTAATGCAAGTATGAACAAGTAATATTTGACGCCTAGAGGAGCAATAGGAGGTAACTGCAGAAATGCCTGGAGACGTCACTCGGATGTAAGATGCTGAACAAAGGACTCTCCTTCTCATCCATCAAGATCCACGCCTCTGCCATCTCTGCTCATTACAACACGGATCCACCAATTTTCTCTAATCCTCTGTTAAAACAGTACCTCAGAAGGGCTAAAAACATAAGACCGCCCAGTAGAGCACCTACTCCAACTTGGGACCTCAACTTTGTTTTGGAGAAGCTAACTTTACCTCTTTTGAGCCAGCCAACACAGCAGAATTAAAATACATCTCTTGGAAAACTGCTCTGCTCCTGGCAATAACATCAGCACGAAGAGTTTCAGTATTACAGGCACTAATGGCAGTGGAACCTTTCCTCATTTTCCCCAGGACAGGGTGTCTTTACGAACTAACCCTACTTTTATGCCAAAGGTGGTATCCAGTGTGGCTCTAAACCAAACTATTCACCTGCCAACTTTTTATCCTAAACCACAGAATAAAGGGGAGAGACTACTGCACTTTTTGGACATTCACAGGCAGTTACGCTTCTACTTGGGCAAAACCATAGCTTTAAGAAAATCTGAGCAATTATTGGTAGCATATGCTCCAGGAGCACAAGGAAAAGCCATTTCAAAACAGACTATTTCAAAATGGATAGGACATTGTATACATTTCTGCTACACATACCATGGAAAACCTGTACCTAGCAGCATTAGATCTCACTCCACCAGGGCAACAGCCACTTCAACTGCGTACCTCTGGGGAGTACCTACCAAGGATATTTTGGAAGCAGCAACTTGGAGTTCTGAACATACCTTCACCAAGCATTACCATCTGCCTCTATACTCTAAATCCAGAGCTGGCTTCACCACTGCAGTGCTGCAGGGCCTTATAGCCACCCCTAATGCCTTATAGAACCAGCCACCCTTCCTCAGCTTTGGGATTCAATCTAAGTGTAATGACTGCAGCAGTGTAACACGATGAACATAGTACAGTTTTGTACCTACCATAAATGTAGATGTTTGAGTGTGTTCAGTGCTGCAGTCCAGGTTACCCTCCCTCCTTCCCCTCTTACTGGCTGGTACGTACCTATGTCTTCTACCCTTACTACTTATGGGGAGTATTTGCTGTTAGCTGTAAGTTGTTTTTTGCTTTTCTTATGTATGTTTTATTAGCAATTGGAATTGCCTACCTATTTAGAGGCACCTGACATCTGGGGCAAGAAAAACTGAAGAAAATGGCATTGGCTGCATCTTATGTACCCCTGTCGCACTGACATCAGGGAGGAGGCGACAGCAACCAACGCTGGTCCAAGACTTTGGAACTCAGGCCGACTGGGGAACCGCCTGATGGCAGGATAACCCAAGTGTAATGACTGCAGCAGTGTATACACTCGAACATCTACATTTATGGTAGGTACAAAACTGTACTTTTCTTCCCTCATGGACATGAGCCATTCAGTTAGTACCACAGCAAGAGCAGGGACTAGGATTCTACTCAAGGCTATTCTTGGTGCCCAGAAAGGACAAAGCCTGGAGGCCAGTACTGGACCTGTCTATCCTAAACACATTTCTGGATATTCCAAAATTCAAAATGTTAACTCTGCAGCAGCTTCTGCCCATGCTGGGCAAGGGGGCTTGGCTTGTGACTTTAGACCAAAAAGAGGCATATCTGCATGTCCCAATCAGACAGTCATGCAGAAGATACCTCAGATTTATAGCTGGCTCAATGCACTACCAATTCTCTGCACTGCCCTTTGGTTTATCTACTGCACCCAGGGTCTTCACAAAATGCCTGGCACCAGTGATTGCATTTTGCAGACAAAGAGGAATGCAAATATATTCTTACTTGGACGACTGCCTTATTCAAGCAGAGAACAAGGACATTCTACTGCAGCATCTGGCTTTGTAAAAAGATTACTAACAGGTCTAGGGTACACAGTAAATGAAAAGAAATCAAAACTCGTACCCTCTCAAGAGATAATATTCCTGGGTGCAAGCTTAAATACAACTGCCCAGATGGCTTATCTCACGCCAGACAAACACAGACAACTGACTACTTATTTCAAAATGTTGGCAACAAAGACCCAGTTATCTGCAAGAAAAATTCTGAAGGCTTTGGGCTTCATGGCATCCTGCATTCTGCTAATTCCATATGCAAGACTGCATATGAGGAAACTTCAATGGTATCTAAAAAGTGTTTGGACTCAACATTGCCACAGCCTGGAAACAATAATTACCCTCATTCCCTGCCTGCAACAGGAGATCTGAAGTAGGAAGACTTCATTTGTCTGCAACCTGTGGGACTCTGATCCGACATCGGATCCGAGCCGGCAATTCATAAGCTTTAGGATCCGAGCTCCTAGCTCCTCCCTTTACCCATAATCCCCTGCTAAGCCCTGACTGACCTCAGATTTCGTTTGCCGCGTTCAGTAGCTGACGGGATTTTTCGAGCTCCATAGCAAAGAGATTTGGTGAAATATTTTTGACTATATTTCCTTTTTATACTTTAGCAGAAATTAGTGTGTGTTTGATTAGGCTTTCCTCCCTTCTTTTAGTTAACCTTTCTCGGTGTTCGTTAGTGTGTGTTAGTTGTGTGTGTGTTTTTTTTTTTTAGGGCCTGTTGGGGCGTAGCCATGTCTGAAGCCCCCAAGGCTATATTTTCTAAATGTACCGAGTGTGGCCATAAGCTTTCCCCGGCTGATGGCCACACTCGGTCAAGAATGCCTGGGGTTGAACACCTTTCATCTGGTTGTACCATTTGTGCAGGGTTCAACCCCCGGGATTTTAAGGGAGCGGAGGTCGAAGTTGGTTCTGGCGGGACTTCTCCCTCCTGAATCGGCTTCGGCCTCGGCCCCTGTTAACACCAGTGGCTACTTCGGTCTCCCTTCCTCTGGCAGGGACTCAATCTCCCGCCAAGAAACCGGAGGATAGGGAGACCAGGAGGGAAAAGGAGAGGCACAGGGAGGGGCACCATAAGCGGCGGGCCGAGGCCTCTGTCTCGGCCCCCCCCGCCTAAGCGTGCCTCCCCTCTGGCTTCTAAATCTCCTCCTCCTCGGCTCCAATCCCCTCGTTTCTCTCCCGGACCCGAGGAGGTGGAGACTAGACTTTCGTCAAGGTCATCGAGGCGACACTCTAGATCCGCCTCGGTGGCCTCGTCGAGGTCAACCTTTTCTATGTCGGACTGATATGGACCGGATGATGAGGCGATTCATCCAGGCCCAGATGCAGATGGGAGTGCTCCTGGCCCCCCCCATCCGGGAGGGGCCTCGACCCCTTTTTTCGCCCCCATAGCTCCTTCTCCGACCCGACTCCCGGGTTCGGAGCTTTCGGAGCCGGGCAGCGTTGGACCCGGAGGTGGGTCGGATCCGACTGGTCGGCGCACCTCGGATCCGATCCCTCCCTTGAGTGCTTGGTGCCGGACCCAACCTCTTGAGCCGTGGGCCTAGCCTCGGATCCGAGGAGCCGGTCTCTTCGACTCCGTCTAGGTCGGAGCGCACCGGTCTCTCTGATCCGACGCTCTGCTCCGGTTCTGATCCATTCGTCGGATCCGAGTGGGGGTCGGCTCTCGGGGCTTAGAGAAGTCGGCTCCCCCTCGGCCTTCATTGTGGAGAGGGTTCTGTCGAGGACATCCGGACCCCCGGTCCCTGTCTCTGCTCCATCCCGCACTCCCTCGCAGCTGGGCCAGGCTCCCATCAGCCGGTCTCAGAGACAGCCCGCCTCAATGTCCCAAGTGGTTTCTTTGGAACAACTGGTTGCTGGCGAGGACTCCTCGGACAGTCCCCCCGAGGAAGTGCCTCGTAAGCATAAGTGTAAGAGGAGGCACGTGGACTCCCCCGAGTCTATTACTGAAGACACGGACTTGGAGGAAGGGGAGGGCTCCCCAAGATCACCCCCAGAAGATGTCTCCTTTGGAGACATTATGGAAATGTTAAGGATCGGGGGGGGGGGGTCTGCCCCCAAGGCCTCCTCGGACGAGTCTGTGTTCTTGGAGGCATTTAAGCCGGGCCTGTCTACCACTTGGGTGTCCCCTCCTGCCGACCCTCTGGTGGACCTTATTGCCAACAGAGCGTGGAAGGACCCGGACACCGTAGAGCCTGTTTCCAAACGTCCGGACCGCATTCTTAGTCCCCCATCGGACCGTACACATTGGAGTAAGGGACCCCCAGTAGATGCCATGCTGATGGCTGCAGCCACAAAGAGGGAATTGGCTCAGGAGAGTCCCTCTATGCATCCCCCGAGCAAGGAATCCCACTCGATGGATTGCATTGGGAAGCGAGTCTTTAGTTCAGCAACCTTCTCCCTGGGGGCGCTGAACTATATGGCACACGTGATCAGGATGCAGCGAGACCTGATTAAGGAATACACTGCATCTCCCCCAGCGTCCATTTCGGCGGAGGACAAACAAGTGTACTCCACCCGTATGGCCACTCTCAGAGCAGTTCTAATACTTCTATGCAGCTCTTACCTCATGCAACAGAGGGAGCCGCTAGAGCTAGCGGATTGGGCCTTGTTATGAGACGCCAGGCCTGGCTCCACCACTGTGACTTTGCGGAGCCCTTCAAAGCGACCTTCGTGAATGCCCCCTTCGATGGTTCTGCCCTTTTTGGCAAAACGGTTCGCGAAACGCTTGTCCAGAGCGAAAAGTACGGGAAGACGCTGTCTGCCGTCGGAGTCCGCTTCTAAGCTCCCTAGAGGTCCTTCTCGAAGAACCAAAAGGGACAGAAGAAGATGTGGTTCCGGAAATCGCAGCAATCCCAACCTGCTCCGAACAACCAGTCCTTCTGTGGCAGAGGAGGACAGGGAGGTCGCCGTCCTAGAGGCAGAGGGGCTCCTAGGAACTTTGGGTCCAGAGAACCCTTCTCTGACAGACCCACGCAGCAACCCTGATGGGTTACCCGGCTGCTCCTCTCTGGAGGCAGTCGGGGGGCGTTTTTCGAGGCACCTGAC
Organism: Protopterus annectens; assembly: GCF_019279795.1. Classification (NCBI taxonomy): domain Eukaryota; kingdom Metazoa; phylum Chordata; order Ceratodontiformes; family Protopteridae; genus Protopterus; species Protopterus annectens. The sequence goes on along the minus strand of NC_056743.1, from coordinate 880,282,973 downwards.
ATCATGGAAGTCAATCACGTCAGACCGTTGGGTGCTTCGAGTGATATCCAGAGGCTATTCAATCCCCCTTCACAGTATTCCCAGATCCAAAAACCTCCCCGATGTACCACCCGATCAATGGGAGGTAGCAACTGTGGAAATCGCACAGCTGCTACCAAAAAGAGCCATCCAACGCGTCCCCCGAGATCAGACCAGATCAGGGTTTTACTCCAGGTTCTTCTTGGTGCCAAAAAAGACGGGGGACTTAAGACCGATCCTAGACCTGTCACAACTGAACCTGTCTGTAACCAAGCAAAATTCCGGATGGTCACCTTACAATCTATCCTCCCCCTTTTGCGGGAGAATGATTGGATGTGCTCTATAGACCTCAAGGACGCGTACTACCACATTCTAATGGACAGACGGTCCAGGAGGTTCCTTCGCTTCCGGCTGGGAGCCAATCACTACCAGTTCAGGGTCCTTCCCTTTGGTCTCACCTCTGCCCCCAGGGTGTTTACCAAGGTTCTTGCAGTGGTAGCGGCCCACCTGAGACTCCAGGGAATTCAGGTGTTTCCATACCTGGACGACTGGCTCCTTACAGCGTCATCAAGGCATCTACTGTGCTCAGCCAGGGACTATTTCCTTCACATAGCCCCTCGGCTGGGCATCACCATAAACCGAGAAAAATCTTCCTTGGCCCCCACACAGCTTATAGATTTTATAGGAGGAAGATTGGACACAAGAAACATGCGGGCATTCCTCACTCCAGATTGACTGTCCAACCTGAGGTGTCATATCATGGCCATCTTAGAACCGGCTCCGACTGCAGCTATGGTCCTGAGGGCCCTAGGTTCAATGGCGGCAGCCATCCCACTCCTCCTTCACGCTCGGCTACACATGCGGATTCTTCAATGGACCCTCCAGGTCCAATGGTCCCCGCTTTACCTTCCTCTCAACAGCCCGATAGCCATCAGCAGAGCATGCAAGAGCTCCCTGTTCTGGTGGCTCCAGTCGACGGACCTCCTAACAGGGAGACCCTTCTGTACTGCATTCCCCCTAGCCACGGTGACCACGAACGCTTCTCGCCTCGGGTGGGGTGGGGGGACATTCAACGGGCAGGATTGTCCAAGGCACGTGGAACAGTTCAGAGACCTCCCTGCATATAAATGTTCTGGAGATGAGGGCAGTGCTATTAGCATTGCAAGCACTACACAACCTTCTTCCTGTAGGAACTATGGCTATCCAGACAGACAACATGTCGGTAGTCTGGTACATCAACAAACGGGGGAACCAGGTCCTACCCTCTTTGTCGAGAGGCCATGAGAGTATGGGAATGGGCAATCTCCACCAACCGCTTTCTTGTGGCAACGCACATTCCGGGAAGGTCCAACATTCTAGCGGACAAGCTCAGTCGCACCATTCTTTCCCCTCACGAATGGTCTCTCAATTCTCTAGTAGCGAACCAGATTTTTGCCGCCTGGGGGCAACCCTGTTGCGATCTTTTTGCTTCTCCCTCAAATGCCAAATGCGACAACTTCTTCGCTCTACTTCCCCCATTCGGGGAATCCCTGAGAGACGCCCTGGTGCATGCTTGGCCTCCCGGTCTCCTATACGCTTATCCTCCTCTTCCTCTAATGCAAAAACTATTGCAGAAAGCCAGCAGTTTGGGGAGCAAAATGATTCTCATTGCCCCATTCTGGCCTCGTCAACCATGGTTCTCTTATGTATGGTCTCACAGAGTGAATCTGCCCTGGATTCTAGATCCAATTCCGGATCTCATTTCCCATCCTCAAGGGCTTCCAATCCCGAACCTTCACATGCTGAAATTGACTGCTTGGCTGCTCCAGTTCCATCCCTAATAAGGACTCCCGGTATCTCTTCACCAGTGAAAGCCATCATAGTGGCTGCCCATAAACTTTCTACTAGGAAGGTTTATCGAAGCAAATGGAAGCGGTTCTCTATTTGGGCGGAACATAAAAATCTTGATCCCTTTTCCACGCCACTCTCTGCGGTACTAGACTTTTTGACAGACCTTTTCCAACAAGGAGCAAGCTCTTCGACGGTAAAGGTACAGATGGCAGCCATTTCTCATTACCATGCGAGTCATGACTCGACGCCTCTCATGGCTGCAAAAATTTGTAAAACCTTTCTTAAGGGTGCTTTCCTCTTAAGACCTCCTGTTAAGGAAGCCGTACCACCTTGGGACTTGTCTCTGGTGCTGCAGGCCCTAACCGCTCCTCCCTTTGAACCTGCAGCCTCTGTGGACTTAAAACTGCTTTCTTAGTGGCCATTACATCAGCTAGAAGAGTTTCAGAACTCCAAGCTCTATGCGTCAAACCACCTTATCTCTCCTTTTTTCCTGATAGGGTTTCCCTCAGAACCAATCCTTCCTTTCTTCCAAAGATTGCTTCCAAATCCAATATTAACCAATCTATTAATTTGCCAGTTTTCTTTCCCAAATATAAAAACAAAGGAGAATATAAACTGCATTCCTTAGATGTTCATAGACAACTGTGTTTCTACATTCACAGAACAGCTGGTCATAGACAATCCGATCAACTGTTCGTCTCCTTTGCAAAATTCGCACTGGGTAAGGCAGTCTCTAAGGTCACTTTGTCAAAGTGGATTTCTAATTGTATCTTGCAGGCTTATGACACCTCAGGAAGGCCAGCTCCTCAGAGAATTACAGCACATTCTACAAGAGCAGTATCTACTTCTGCTGCCTTTAAATCTAGAGTACCATTAGATGATATCTGCGCAGCAGCCACTTGGTCCTCATCTCATACTTTCATTTCACATTACAAAGTGGACGTTGTTTCCAGAGGGAGAGCATCCTTTGGCTCTGCGGTGCTCGGAACATCCTTCCATGACGGCCAAGATCCAGGTAGCTGGGGACTCTGTCCCACAGGTTGCAGACAAATGAAGTCTTCCTACTTCAGATTAAGAAGTTATGTACTCACCATAACGTTCCATCTGAGTAGGTGACTTCATTTGGATGCAACCATCCCCCCCTCCATCCCCCTGACCTTTCATGACACTATTAGTTCTGGTTTCCCAGGATTCTGTTATACTGGTATTCACAGGGCAAACTCAATCTGAGGTCATTCAGGGCTTAGCAGGGGATTATGGGTAAAGGGAGGAGCTAGGAGCTCAGATCCTAAAGCTTATGAATTGCTGGCTCGGATCCGATGTCAGATCCGAATCCCACAGGTTGCATCCAAATGAAGTCACCTACTCAGATGGAACGTTATGGTGAGTACATAACTTCTTATTTCGATGGTGGGCAAAAGCCTGTCACCACAACACGGGACAGCCATTCACCTTACCCACAGCCAGGCAGACATTGACAACAGATGCATCAGATTATGCCTGGGGGACCCATATGGCAGGAAGATGTTTTCAGGGCACATGGTCCGCAAGTCAAATGCATCTACATATCAATCAAAAAGAGATGTTAGCTGTTCAGAACGCCCTGACAGCCTTCAAGGATCTACTACATCCAGGACAACTACTGATAAGGACGGACAATACTACAGTCATGTGGTACATAAACAAGCAGGGAGGCACACATTCCTACCCCCTCTGCAGGCTAGCCATGAACTTGTGGGACACAGCATTGACTTACCAAGTACATCTGCAAGCATAATTCCTGCCAGGAAGGACAAATACTCTGGCAGATGAACTAAGCAGAAACCTAATGGATCCCCATGAGTGGAAATTGGATCCACAAGTCTTCAGCATGATAACAAAGAACTGGGGATGCCCGGACATAGAGCTATTTGCCTCCCCTCACAACTACCAACTACAGAAATTCTGCACAAGTACTTATCACAAGCAAGCATGGAAAGTGGATGCTCTGTCTTTCAGCTGGAAAGACCTAACAGTATATGCCTTCCCTCCTCTGCCTCTCCTCCACAAAGGTACTCCTCAAGGTCAGACAAGAGAAACCAAAAGTGATACTGATTGCCCCAGACTGGCCCCGCCAGCACTGGTACCCATTCCTAAAGAGCTTGTCTCAGTGCCCAGCTTGGACATTACCTCAAATTCCTCACTTATTGACCCAGCAAGACAGTCAGATACTGCACAGCCAACTTAGGACCTTAAACCTGGCAGCATGGCGGTTAACGTAGCCAGTCAAGGCACACCTCTCTCTAAAGCAGTGATGGATGTTATTTTGGAGGCCAGGAGGCCTAGCACCAGAAAATCTTATGCAGAAAAATGGAAGAGATTCTGTGCTTGGAACCAGGCACAAGGTTTTGACATCATTGTTCCAAATATTCCTCAGATTTTGCAATACTTAACTGAGATGCTTGATAAAGGCCTTTCCTTTTCATCAATTAAAATTCATACCTCTGCCATTTCAACTCATTACAATACAGAACCACCTATTTTTTCTCATCCATTACTAAGGCAGTACCTCAGAGGGGCCAAAAACATAAGACCTCCAAAGAGAGCACCAATACCTGCATGGGACCTCAACTATGTCTTGGAAAAACTCACATTGCCTCCATTTGAATCAGCCTCTGCAGCTGATATAAAATTCTTATCCTGGAAAACAGCTCTGCTCCTAGCAATAACCTGCTAGATGAGTCTCAGAGTTACAGGCACAGATGGCTGTGGAACCTTTTATCATTTTCCATCCGGACAAGGTTTCCCTGCAGACAAACCCTACATTTATGCCTAAGGTAGTGTCCAGTGTGGCCCTTAGCTAAACAATTCATTTGCCTACCTCTTATCCAAACCCACAGAATAAGGGTGAGAGAATTCTGCATTCTTTGGACATTCACAGGCAGCTACGCTTATACTTGGACAGAACCAAAGCTTTCAGAAAGACTGAACAACTTATAGTGGCATATGCTGCAGGATCACAAGGAAAGCCTATCTCAAAGCAGACTATTTCAAAGTGGATAGGCCACTGCATTCGTTTCTGCTATTCACAGCATGGCAAATCAGCGCCTAAGGGCATTAGGCCACATTCAACCAGAGCAGCAGCCACTTCAGCAGCCTTCCTCAGAGGAGTACCAACCAAAGACATCTTAGAGGCTGCAACTTGGAGTTCAGTGCACACTTTCACAAAGCACTACCACTTACCTCTTTACTCTAAATCCAGAGCAGGCTTTGCCACTGCAGTTCTGCAGGGCCTCATAGCCTCTCCTAATCCTATTTAGCCCAGCCACCCATCCTCAGCTTTGGGATTCAACCCAAGAGTAATGACTGCAACAGTGAAACATGATGAACATAGTACAGTTATGTACCTACCATAAATGTAGATGTTGGAGTGTATTCACTGTTGCAGTCCAGGTTACCCTCCCACCATCCCCCTTTTCCTTTGCTGGGACTTATCTGTACATGTCCTTCAAGAATGCAACTGCAGTCATAACATATGGGTTGTCCTGCCTCAGGCAGCCCTCGGTCGGCCGGATTCCAAAGTCTGGGTCTGACGTCTGCTGATGTCGCATTTCTCTCCGACGTCAGAGCGGCTGGAGTATATAAGCATCAGCCGACGCCATCTTCTTCAGTCTTTCTTGCCGCGCGGTGCCCGAAGCAGAAGCAGTTCGCAAGTGCCGGTCGGTCAGCTCCTGTATTCTTCGAAGCCGAAGTCATCAAAAAAGCTAAGTACCCAGTTGGGGACCTTTTCTTGCCTCAGCCGATGTCAGAAATTACTGAAAAAGTAAATAATTGTTTGTCTTGTGGTAAACAAATACCTCATAAGGATTTCCATTCTTACTGCCTCCCTTGTCTTGGCCCAGACCACGATATCTTGGCCTGTGCCGCCTGTGCTCGCTTCAATAAGCACACTCTCAGGCGCCGGACGGAGTTCGCTGAAGACTTTTTCGGCGAAAAATTTGATTATATAATGCCGTCGGAACAACCGACAACGATACTCTAAAGCGAAAAGACCGGGACTGACATCCTCGGCCTGCGTCTTCCACCGACACCACGCCAAAACTTACCGCGAGTGCCCCGGTTCCTTCTGAGGCAGTTATTCCACTGCTTCGAACCGAAGACACCGCATTACCGATGCCGGAGGCCACTCCGACGCCAGTTATTGATTTTCCTCCGGATACTGAAACCGAGGAAATGCCCGAGACCATTGCTGTTGATAAGGTCACTCCTGCACGTGGAGCGGCTAGGCCTCCCATATCCATGTCTATCAAGGCCTACACACGTGCTAAGGCAGCCAGTAAGGCCAAGCATCTTACTACTAAAACCTTACTTCAGCCTACTCCTGATACTCAAATCATGTCTTTGGCCGCAGATTTAATTTCCCTGATCAGAGGTTCCCAGGCCCATCCTGAGAGAGGATCCCAGCCTCCTCCTGATAAGAGGCCCAGGGTTGAACCCTCTGTCCCTCTTTCTTCAGATGAAGATTCTGAGGACTCTGTTCACTCCGAAAGCCAGGAAGAGCCCTTCCAGACCTATGAGGATTCGGATGCAGAGGACTCCCATTCCCTCGGCCTCTCCTCCTGAGGATATTTCTTTTGGGGAAGTTCTGCATTCCATGAGGGAGCATTTTCAGTGGCAAGGCCAGGAATATTCAGATTCCAGAAAGTGCCTTCAAACTTTCCTTAAAAAACCCCAACACAGACCCTTAGCTATTCCTCCTGTGCTTGATGTTTTCGATGATCTATACTCTGACTCCAGTGTTACCCCTGATACTCTTCCACCTGCTCCTGTCAAGCCTGACAGATACTATAAGGTCCCAGAAATCCATTCACATTTCTTGAAGGCCCATGCTGTTGATTTAGAAACAATTTCCCAGGGGCCTAAAGGGGTTTCAGCTACCACCTCCAAAAATCCTTTGCCTTCCGACAGGGAAGCAAGGTCCTTAGAGAGATGGGGGAAGAAGGTTTACACCTCCACTACTTTATCTATGAGAGCTCTCAATTGTCTCTTTCACATGTTTCAATATCAGGATTTCCTGTTAGATGATTTACAGAAAAAATTGGCCTCTCCTGAACCTTTAGATAGGAAGTCTTTGCAAGAGGCTGTTCATAATTCTCAGCAGGTTAGCAATCACTTTCAACAGTGTGGATATGATGCATTGGAAGCTTCATGTAGGGCAGCTATGACAGGGCGGTCATTCGTAGACATGCATGGTTAAAAGAACAACCTTTACCAGATCATGTTAAGGCAAAACTTCTTGATGCACCCTTGGAAAAGAACAAGTTTTCTGGTGCTAATGCTAAAGATGTGTTAAAGTCCATTGAGGAAAAAGCCAAGTCACTTCAGACAGTCAAAGATTTCCTCCAGGTTCAGCCACCCAGATTCAGCAGGAACTGGCCTTCTAAAAACTGGTCCTTTCCTAATCCTGAAAGATTTCAAAGGGGCAAAAACAGGCGTGCCCGAGGAAGAGGGCAATACAGAGGATCCTACAGGGGACGACAATGGCAACTAGCAAACCAAAGAAGTGACACAGGGGTTTCTCCTGCCCCGCAGGGACAATCTCAATGACTTTCCTCTAGTTCTGCTGACCAAGGAGCAAACAGAAGCTCCTTTGGGCGGAAAATTATCTTTCTTCTCAAAAAATTGGCACAAACTGACAAAAGACAAATGGATTTTGGACATTATAGACCACGGTTACAGGTTCCATTTTCATACCTTGCCAAGAAAGCAGGGCATGCCAAACCTTCCACAAAATCAGAGGGCAGAGGCTATCAAGCAAATTTCTCTGCTTGCTCAGATAAAAGCAATAGAAAAAGTTCCACAACAAGAACAAGGTCAGGGGTTTTATTCAAGACTGTTCCTTGTTCCAAGAAAAGAAACTCAATGGAGACCAATACTGGACTTGTCCGCTTTAAACACTTTTCTCATAGTACCAAAGTTCAAAATGCTGACTCTACAGCAACTCCTTCCCATGCTGGGCAAGGGGTCTTGGCTGATTACTCTGGACCTCAAGGAGGCATACCTGCATGTCCCTATCAGACACAGCTGCAGAAGATACCTCAGATTTCTTGCAGGGCCAGAGCGTTATCAATTCTCAGCATTGCCATTTGGCTTATCTACTGCACCCAGAGTATTCATGAAATGCCTGGCATCAGTAATTGCTCATTGCAGGCTCCAGGGGATTCAAATCTACCCGTACCTAGATGATTGCCTCATAAAAGCGGACGACAAACTAACCTTGACAAAAAACTTGAATTATGTCATACACTTGCTACAGGCTCTGGGATACACAGTCAACTTTCAAAAGTCAAGACTTCAGCCATCCCAGCAAATAACCTTCTTAGGAGCCAAACTAGACACAGCTTCTCAAATGGCTTACCTGACAGAAGACAAGCAAAAGAAGTTAACTCATTACTTCAAAAGTTTAGCAAAGCTCACCCAGATGACTGCAAGGAGATTCCTACAGGCCCTGGGTTACATGGCATCCTGCATTCTCCTGGTTCCACTAGCAAGACTACACATGAGAAAGCTTCAGTGGTACCTAAAAAGCTTATGGTCTCAACACAGCAACAACCTAGAAGCAACTATACCGCTCATTCCATGTCTTCAAAATGAATTTCTATGGTGGGCCACAGTAAGCCAGTCAAACACAGGTATGTCGTTCAAAAAACCTCAGATAACACAGACCATGACCACAGATGCCTCAGACCTTGGATGGGGGGCGCACATGGAGGGCAAATGTATTCAAGGACAATGGTCTCCAAAGGAAACACATCTGCATATCAACCAAAAAGAAATGCTGGCAGTAATGCATGCCATCGAGGCCTTTGGACAACAACTTCAACAAGGCCACCTACTAATCCGGACAGACACCACTGTGATGTGGTACATAAACAAGCAGGGAGGCACCCATTCTTACCCCCTTTGCAGACTGACAATGAATCTTTGGGAAAAATCACTGAGTCTAAACATACAGTTACAATCCCAGTTTGTTCCAGGCAAAGACAATGTTCTGGCGGACAGTTTAAGCAGGAATTTCCTAGACCCCCACGAATGGAGGTTACATTCAGACATCTTTATACGACTCACCTCGACATGGGGCAGGCCGGACGTAGACCTATTTGCCTCCCACCTCAATCATCACTTACAAAAGTTCTGCTCAAGGACATATCATCCACAAGCATGGAAAATAGATGCTCTCTCATTCAACTGGAGCTCCCTAATAATCTATGCATTTCCACCTCTGCCACTAATGACCACAGTGCTACTAAAAATCAAAGCAGAGCAGCCCAAGGGGATCCTAATAGCTCCAGACTGGCCAAGACAACACTGGTACCCACTACTACGGAGCATATGTCACAACAAAACGTGGGCTCTTCCCCAATGGCCCCAACTTTTGACTCAACACAACTTCAGGACAGTTCATCCCAACATCCAGACACTGCAGCTAACAGCTTGGGAGATCCCATAAATAACCTCAATTTACCTCTCTCCAAGGAAGTTCAGCGGATACTAACAGAAGCCCGCAGACCATCCACCAGAAAGGCTTACTCAGCCAAATGGAAGAGATTCAGCATTTGGAATACCAACAAGGGTCATGATGCATCACTCTAGAGCATCCCACTCATTCTGGAATACTTGGCAGATATGCTACATAACGGGCTCTCATACTCTTGTATAAAAATACTTGCTTCAGCTATCTCTGCTAGATACAACACTGATCCACCTGTGTTTTCACATCCTTTGTTAAGGCAATTTCTTAAGAGGAATCAAGAATATAAAGCCCCCAAGAAAGGCACCAGTACCAGCTTGGGACCTCAATTTTGTCCTAGAAAAATTGACTCTACCTCCCTTCAAGCCAGCAGCTTCTGTGGATTTACAATTTCTTTCCTGGAAGACAGCTTTCCTGTTGGCCATTACCTCAGCAAGAAGGGTTTCGGAATTACAGGCCCTAATGGCTATACCACCGTTCATAACTTTTCACAGAGACAGGGTCTCCTTACGAACCAACCCTACCTTTCTGCCAAAAGTGGTATCTAGGGTTTCTTTAAATCAAGCAATTCACCTGCCTACTTTCTTTCCCAATCCTGAGAACAAAGGGGAAAGACTGTTACATTCCTTGGACATTCACAGACAACTTCGCTACTACCTAGACAGAACCAAGACCAGTAGGAAGTCTGATCAGCTTTTTGTAGCTTACGCCCCTGGAGTACAAGGAAAAGCAATTTCCAGACAATTTCAAAATGGATTGGTCATTGCATTAGATTCTGTTATTCCTTCCATGGAAAGTGTGTGCCAGCCAATGTCAGACCACACTCCACCAGAGCTACAGCCACCTCTACAGCATTCTTAAGAGGGGTGCCTACAAAAGACATTCTAGAAGCTGCTACATGGAGCTCCGTGCATACATTTTCCAAACACTACAACCTCCCTTTATATTCCAGATCCAGAGCAGGCTTTGCTTCGGCAGTCCTGCAGGGATTGATAGCTACACCATCCTTTTCTTAGAACATACCACCTCCCCCAGCTAAGCTATGGTATTTAACCCATATGTTATGACTGCAGTTGCATTCTTGAAGGACATAGTACAGTTTTGTACATA